>NW_017307571.1:285253-301565 GCF_000935625.1 Nanorana parkeri
CAGGCCTAGATTTTCGGCTGACAGTCCAGTCTTTAAACACTTTAACAACAGCTGCTCTTGAACATTTAACGAATTCTGCTGTTTTGTTGATACTCGCTCCATGGCTTGAGCGCCAACAATCATCCCACGTTTAAAGGCTGTTAAATTGCGTTGTTTACCCGTATCTTCAGAAAAAAAAATCACTTCTGTCGTGGTAAACAACCTGCTTCCCTATTTATAATGGTCTGGCCCTCTAGCAACTTTAGCATGAAATTATAGCTAATTTGCCTACAAATGTCAGGTGGTCATAATACTCTGGCCACTCAGTGTATATTGCTATAATATGGCATATAGCAGTGGTTCTCAACCTTTCTAGGGCCGGGACCCCTTGGTAACATTTGCCAAGTTGTGGTGACCCCCAACGGTAAAATTTAGGGTTGACGCGGCTGCTGCAGCGACAGCTGGCGGTGTGGCGGGAGAACTGACACTGCTGCGCTAGGAGAGGGCTGACGAGGACTCTCGCCTAGCACAGCAGAAATCGCACAGCGACCCCCCCACAGGTTGAGAACCACTGTTGTAACAGCTAAAATGGAAAACCATATAACACAAGCCGAGGGTGTCAGCTTTTCTTATTAATAATAATGATGATAATAATCACTAGATGGGGACCTGATGGAGAACTGCAGGTCCCCCTCTGCTGATTGACAGCAGCAGTGGGCGGGTGCAATAGCTAGTTTGCTATTGCAAAGTGAAATAGCCAATAGGAATCTAGCAATGCATTCCAATGCTGATTTATTTATTTTTTTCTGACTTATGGCGGCTGGGGCTCCGATGTCAGAAATAAAAAAAAAAACGATCGCAGCGAAAGGTTTACTCTGCTCGATCGAGCAGATTAAACCTTTCCGGGAAAAAAGTGTTTCTCTCCCAGGCGGCCGGGAGCTGCTATCTAATAGTGGGAGACTCCCGGCGACCCCTGCCAAATTGTCATTCGACCCCCGAAGGGGTCCCGACCCACAGGTTGAGAACTGCTGGCATATAGGGACATATTTTTTTTTCCAATGAAGTGCAATAATTTCACTATAACCATATGTAATCGGGGTTCTCTATGCCCCTTGAGGGTTTGAAAACCAGGGGTATGGGAATGGATCTTTAATTAATAAAAATGAAACAAGTTTTTCTGCATTATTAATCCTAAAGACTATGTGGAGAAATCGACTTGATGTGTCATATGACATGGGAATAACCTTGCCAGTAATTATATCGTGATTCCATGTTTGATTGGACAAAAACAGCAAACATCTCACTAGTTGTCAACTTGTTGCTAACTTGTTTTTAAACAAAATAAATATGATCAAATCCTTATGGGTTTCTTTTAGCTGTCTGTGAAGGTTTTCATTCATCCAGGTCATGGTGTAGCTGTAAAAACTAAGTCAAGGCAACTGGACTTGCTGTATTTTTCTTGAAGACGTTTCACTGATCATCCAACCAGCTTTCTCAAATCAGAATGACTTGTACAATGACTTGTTTCTTTTAGCGGTTCGTTCCCTGGCAATCCATATGTAAAGTATAACCAGTATAGGACTGGTGATGATTTTGACAGTCTGCCGTAGTGGTTAGGAGGACTTATTGGGCAATCCATTGGGGGTCTGTAATCATAAAAAAGTTAAGAACCTCTGACCTAGTTTATGGTTTGTGGTCTGCATGTATATTTAATTTATCAGGTTGGAATTAATGTGTATTAATTGCAAGTGTTCTACAGATTATTTTGACCACAAGGAGAATCTAAGGAGTTAACAAGCAGAAACAATGCTGAGAGACACCGTGAAATCGTGGAATGAAAGTTCAGATATATACAGCAGTGACCAAGAAGAGGAGGAGGAAGAGATGATCTTTGGTGAAAATGATGATGACCTGGAAGAACTAATGGATTTTAGTGACCTTCCGACATCTCTGTTTGCATGTAGCGTTCACGAGTCTGTCTTTGAGGTAGATGAGCAGAAGGTATGTAGGACCCATTTTTGGGGGTTTTGAATGTAAAGAAAACTAATATAAAACCTTTTGTACTCTTATCAATTTTAAAGTGAAACTAGTTTTGTTGAAAAAAATAAAACGTTTGGTTAACTAAAGACTCAGATGGGTCTGTTCTGTACATTTTTTACATAGGCCATTGATGCACTTCCTGAAATCTTTAAGCGCGAAGTAATAAGTTCTGTCTATTCTATCATCATAGGAGCTCTTTTCAGTCATTTAGATCTACAGTTTATCAACAGAGATGAAACTTTCAGTGCAGCATACTTAAGGACATTGCTGCTGATGCCTATAATTTACTCTCATGAGGTAGTGAGTTGAGAGAGGTAGTGAGACGATTACAAGAGCTGGGTCAAAAGGGTTTCAGGAAAATCTAAGTACAGCAAATTACACTTCCCTAGGGAGGAGGGATTTCAAATCCCTCCTCCCTACATCTATAGCAGACATTCAAAATTTGTAATTCTTCTCATTGCCCTTGATCTTGCATAACATACACGTGGTATACTTTTTAGAGGGTGTATCATGCTTTTCATGTCAGTTACTGTTCGTGACATACCAGCATCTCTAAGTGACATATTGGGAAGCACACAAATATTTGCTTCTGAGTATGGCCACTCCTAGTGCTGAACATAAGTAAAAAAAACAATAAAACACTGCTCCTATTATGCAGTAGGTGCTTTCCCTGATCTATGTACTTTATTTAGCAAAGGAAGCAGGTACATACACATGGGAGCTGATGGGCAAACGTTCCACCCAGAATATAGCAGGCGGAATGTCAGATGGTATTCCTGCTACTAGATGGAGTTGAGGATTTTTCTATTCTCCTCGGCTTCATCTAGTGGCAGGGATGCCATACAAACGACATTCTGCCAGCTATTTGCTGGGCGGAATATTTATGCATCAGCCCTTTAGTCTCTTAGACTGTATATTCACTCCATGGCCATTGCAAGGAAAGGAATTGTCAGGCTAGTCAAAGAGGGATGCCATACAAACGACATTCTGCCAGCTATTTGCTGGGCGGAATATTTATGCATCAGCCCTTTAGTCTTTTAGACTGTATATTCACTCCATGGCCATTGCAAGGAAAGGAATTGTCAGGCTAGTCATACAGGGATGCCATACAAACGACATTCTGCCAGCTATTTGCTGGGCGGAATATTTATGCATCAGCCCTTTAGTCTTTTAGACTGTATATTCACTCCATGGCCATTGCAAGGAAAGGACATGTCAGACTAGTTTTTTTATGCTGTCATTTAATTGTCAGTTTCTCTGTTTCCTTCCAGGAAAGATTCAAAGTTCTCTTCACTATCTATGATGATCAGGTCTCCTTCCAGCTGTTCAAAAGCTTTAGAAGAGTTAGGATAAACTTCAGCAATCCAGAAGCTGCAGCAAGAGCGAGAATTGAGTTGCATGAATCTGAGTTTAATGGAAAGAAGTTAAAGTTATATTTTGCACAGGTAAAGCATAATGCATACAGCTTATATCAACATAAGACTTGGAGGAGACCTAGACAAATGCTATAAAATATAAGTGTATGTCATCCAATGTCATCCTCTGAATAATGACTTCCTATTTGATTACTAGGACTACAGTACTTCGTTTGTCAGTCTTTTGACAACCCTATGATACTGTACATTATAGTTACAATCTAAGAATCATTCAGAATGTAAGATTCTGTAAGTACAACTACATTATTTTACAGTCCTGAACTCTACCTAATGAATGGTCTTTATGCATCGCATTGTTTCAGTTTTTGTTTTTGGTATTTAGTTATCAAAGCTCAACTCCAGCCAAATTATTTTTTTATTATTTTAAATGGAGTAGGGAAGGATTCGAATCTGTCACCTTTTTTATTGCTATGATCTCATTTGGGAGATTTCTCCTCCCTTCTTCTATATTTGATAAGTGTCAGAAAGAACAAGAAGATAGAAAACAATAAAACATTTCATGTAGAGTGTGTAAGGTTTAGAACCCCTGTTATAATTTATTTATTATGAGTATTTAGTATATAGTGCCAACAATTTATGCAGCGCTTTACATAGTTGCACATTTACATCACTCCCTGGCCTCGAGGAGCTTACAATCTAAGGTCACTATCTCACATGCATAAATTCAGGGCTGATTTAGACAAGAGCCAATTAACCTACCAACATGTCTTGAAACTGGAGTACCCGGAGGAAACCCACGCAAGCACAGGGAGAACATGCAAACTCCATGTAGATGGTGTCCTGACCAGGATTCGAACCCCCAGTGTTGCAAACAGAAGTGCTAACCAATAAGCCTCTGTGCTGTCATAGTTTTATACCTTTTCTATCCCCTTTTTTCACCTCATTTCCTGTTCAGGTGATATGTATCATCCAAAAAAGCAAAAGAGAAACCTCATCTGAGTATTCAAACAGTTTTAAAATCTCACAGACAAAATGCCATAGTGTGAAAATAGACTACATTCAAAACATGAAGTGGTAGTGGTGTGTTTTTTGTTTTGTTTTTTAACCCCTTCACGCTGTCGCCAGATCGCTTCTATGGCCTGGTAAAGTGCCCCCCGCCGTGCTTCCCGAGCTCCGTTGCCCCTCCTACAGGCCCGGGACTGGCTTCTCTGGTGTTAGGAAGGAGATGGACGAACCTCCGTTCGTCGATCCCCTCCCCGTTCTATGGGACCAGAAGCGATGTAGATAGCATCACTTCCTGTCCCATAGCTGTCAGTGCTGGGCTCCTGAAGTCTTTTGGACCCCCAGTATCACCTTAAAGAGTACCTGTCACCACCATCTGTTATCACATGGGGGGCTTGTAGGATCCCACAATGTGATAGCAATAAAAGTAAAGTAAAAAAATAAATAAAAATAACAGTTTTTAAAATAAATCTAAAAATAATTAACAAACATTAAAAACATTTTTAAAGTATGCAAACGCGTCGCCACGTAAACACGCATCGGGTGCGCCTACATATGAAAACGTCGAACGCGCTACACATGTTGGTTATCATAGCACACGTCGGAGTGAGAGCAATAATTCTAGGGCTAGTATTTTTGGGTATCTCTAAATTGATGACCTGTGGGGGCTTTTAAAGCGTCGTCTATGGACTTTTTGTGGTACTGAAGTTTGTCGCCGTTTTACGGACACACAATTTTTAACCTGGGCATGTTGGGTATCTATTTAACCGTCGTAACCTCATCTTTTATATTTTAGTTTAAAAATGGGTATTTTATTGTGTTTTGGGGAATTTAAGTAAATGTTTTACAATATTTTGGGGTTTGATAAGTAGTTGCGTTAATATCGTGCAACATAAAAATTTGCAACTGCCACCATTGTATTCTATAGGGTCCTGGCTTTCAGAAAGTAATTTTCAGGCCTAAAATGTGGAATATAACATGGGTGCAAAAAATGAAAAAAATAAAATATTAAAATAAAAAACATTTTCGGTTTCGGCCTGACAATTGTAGCTCGCGGTATACTGAGCTTTGGGTGACGGTAGGACGCTAGTTTGTGTCCTCCCGTTACCCTAAGGAGAACTATGTGGAAAAGCCCTAACCCCATAGTTCTCCTTTTAAGTACTAATTTTAAACATGTCCTGGTTCTGCCCTGGAAATGTGCTGATCTCCCTCTGATCAATGTACACGGACTCGGCATGCTGGTCCTGGGCCCAGAGAGAAGCCTGTGATAGCCGACGGGAGGAGGAGGGGGCACGCACTCACATGCACCATACAAACAGTCAGGTGGTTCGATAGCCACCCAAAGGCTCGTATGTAACAGCCGTTGCTGGTTGTAAAAAATGTTTACCTTGTCCTGGGGGAGTGCATATAAGCAGGGGGAAAAAAAGCTGTTTATTTACGACGACCTGCATCCAAGAGCGAGCCGTCCGTCTGCTTATATACAACGGGCGGACAGCAAGCAGTTAAAGTGTCACACTGCTCCTGAAAAATGATGTGCAGAAAATTTAGTATGTTGTAAACCTGGCAGATCGGAAAGTAGCATAATTGGAATAAAATTGCATACTGAACTTTGAGAGGTTTGAAAATCTGGTCAACCCTTTTCTTTTATCGCACCAGTGATTGCATGAACATGAAAAATTCAAATATAGAAAAGGCAAGCATTTTTTTTTTAAATGTCATTTTGAAAAACCCAGGCACTCTAGTTCTAGCATTAAATGGCTTTATCTAAATACGCCAACATGTAAGTCTAATTGTAATAATGGCGTCTTGCAGAAATACTTTTGTTAACAGATGAGCAAATCATGAGATTTAAAAGCTGGTTGCGTGATAAGTGCACTCAGCCTGGTTGTGTGAAGAACTTGGTAGGTGCATAGTTTTTCAAGGTACTTTATGCATATAAATACAAATAATCCAGCAGAATAGCTGGCATGTATAAGGTATGGAAAACTTCCCCTGGATCATTATGCACTTGGATATTGTACCAAAAGAATAGGAAATGTGGTGAATTGTTGAGTGTACCTGTTATGCCTGTGGTCATTGTAAATTCTGTTCATCTTAGGCACTGAATGTCTGGACCAGTGATGGCAAACCTTTTTGAGCCGGAGTGCCCAAACTGGATCACTAAACCAACTTATGTATCTCAAAGTGCCAACCCTTCAATTAGACCTGAATACTCTCAGGGGGGCTCTGCAGTTCTGAGGTGGTCTGTACGGGCTCTCAGGGGGCTGTGCGGCTCTCAAGTGGGCTCTGTGGGGTTTCTGGTGGTCTGTACAGGCTCTCAGGGGAGCTGTGCAGCTCTCAGATGGTCTATTATGGCTTTTGGGTGGGCTCTGTGGTGGTATGTATGTGCTCTCTGGGGGGCTGTGTGGCTCTCTGGGGGGCTGTGTGGCTCTCTGGGGGGCTGTGCGGCTCTCTGGGGGGCTATAAGGGTTTTCAGGTGGGCTCTCAGGTGGTCTGTTTGGGCTCTCTGGGGGGCTGTGCGGGCTCTCAGGGGGGCAGTGTGGCTCTCGGGTGGTCTATAAGGGCTTTCAGGTGGTTTATATGGGCTCTCTGTGGGGCTATTCTGCATTGCTGTATAATTATCATACAGCAATGCAGAATACCACCAGCTATGCGGGACTACAAGTCCCAGCAATACATTATAATGAAAGTCAGCACTACACAGCAGAGGCATAACTAGAAACCTAGTCTTCCCCGCAGCAATAATAATTTATTATTGCTGCGGGGAAGGGGGGCAATTATTATCGCTGCCTGGGGGAGAATTGTTTTTAGGCAGGAGTTAATTAAAAAAAAAAACCCCATGCAGCAATAATAATCACCCCCTTACCCGCAGCAATAATAAATTATCCTTGGGGTAGATTAATACTGCAGCCGGGACAGAAATTACTATTAGTTATTACCGTATTTGACGGCGTATAAGACGACCCCCCACTTTTTGTGTAAAAAATATAGGTTTTGGGCTATACTCGTCATATAAGACGAGTATAGCCCAAAATAATGTTTAAATGCACCCACTAACATCCATGGCGGTATTCCCGAGTGTGGCTCGGGGTTAATTTTCAGTACCATAAGCAGTAACCCCGAGCCACAATCGGGAATACAGTCTCTTACCTTGTCCACGATCCACGCTGTGTCCTCCGTCTTCCGCTGAGTCAATCACGGCAGGCTTTCTATTCATTAATACAAGCCTGCCGTGATTGACTCAGCACTGAGCCCAATCACGGCAGGCTTTCTATTCATTAATACAGGCTTTGAATACCTAATTGTCGGCTGCCGCAGCTCTCCGTGTTCCTCCGCGGCAGCCGAAAATGGTAAAATAGTCCCCTCTCCTCTGCTGTCAGTTCAGCGGGGGAGAGAGGGAACTACTGTATAACAATATTAATTGGACTTGGACCGCTATCGCTGCGTCCCTTTGGTAATGCGGACCTGGGCTCGCGTGCCAGCAGAGGGGGCCCCACGTGCCCACTCTGGCACGCGTGCCATAGGTTCGCCACCGCTGGTCTGGACCATAGAAAGTTAACATTTGTATATGGCTAGGTCTATTAAACATCTAACTGGCCAAAACCTTGTGCATTCAAGCCATTTGAGCCAGAACTGTCGATTGGCACCTTCATTATGCACACAATTCATACTAGTTATCAGACATATCAATTCATTTTGATATGTCGGATTACATTATAACCCTTCTCTTTTACAACTTTTTTGTTATTTGTTTAGATATGTAGGTTACATACAGGTCATGGAAACAAGTAAGGTAATGCCAACTTAATATTTAATTATGATTATTATTATTCAATGATTCACATATCGCATGTTACAGAAGGTAAAGCGATCAGTAATATACACAATTTGCATACAAAATTAGGTATATCTTGGATTCTAGTAATAGTTGTTTCCAGATACAAGTGTCCATTCAATTCTGCTAATCAAGCATCCATAATCTTGTCTGGAAATGAGTTTCAGTTATATGCATTAAAGGCGCATTGATATGTCAAGTAGATTTTGAAATACGTAAGGTGCATACGTTTTAAAATGGTTAGGTAAATCATGTTAATAGGGAATGGGTAGAGGTGGAATAGGAAGGGAAGGAAGGCGTATAATCTAAATCTTATGTGAAAAAACGATATCTGCTTGGGTATTGAAAGGGCAGAATGAAAGATGTTGTATAATGAGGGTTGCATTGGCATGTGGGTTTAATTTTAGTTCTTGTTTGATCATTGTAGCTCTTCCCTTATATGATCCAGAAGTTTGGTGTGGGTACTAAACCTCTATACCAGTTAGATGTAACCGTAAAACTCCAAAGCAAGACAGGTGTTGGTTTATTGAAGAAGAACTATGTGCAAACTTTTTATTAACCCTTGCAGTGGGGTTACACAAGGGTTAACTACTAATTTGTCACGGGAGAAAAATTACATTATATTTGCCCAATCCCCTGAGCTGCTTACTCTTAGACCGGTCCTTAACTTTATTTTCCTCCCTAGACCAAAACAAGCAGTTAAGTGTGAAGCCCCACTGCAAGGTGTTAATACAAAATCTTTAAGGTCTGCAACAGAAAAAACTACAGAAATAAGCTTACCCCCCTGAAGCACCAGGAATAGTAAGCATTGTATCTCAGTACAGTCACTCTACAGATGGTATGAAGTTAGACAGCTTGTGTTATGTGTGATTTGCAAAACTCTAAATTGACATAATGTCTTTTTCACTTTGGTGTCCCAACATCCTCACATAAAGATGCACAGTATATGAAATCTGTTGACTAATGTATGATTTAAAATATTGCCACTAAGTTCCACTGCCCGTACATGTACAGGTGGTGAACAACAAAATGGAAGCACATGGGTAATGAGTGAAGTTGTCACCCCAGGTGAGTTAATGCATTCATTTGAATTGCACTTCATCTCCTATCTTTCTTGCACTTGAAAATGCATGGCTAGTACAATTTTTGGGTGTGATATTACATATTTTGCCATACTTTGCCTTATACCCTCACAGCACCATTAAGTTACTGTTAATGTTATGTAATGACAGCATATCTGTTTTGGTGGCTTACGCGCTGGAAAGTCACACCCAACAATGGCTCCTTTTCAGAACCATTAAGGCTTTGTCTAGTAGGCTTAACCATAAGTTTCCCTTAGCATTTCTAAATCCTTGCTCTGTGCATGCTGGGATGCTGTTTTTCCTGCTTCATATATCGAGAGAGCAGCCTTTTTGTGACGAAAATCACCAGTGGCAGTGCTTTGACGGCTTAAAATACGTTTGTCATTTTGCAGCTTAAAATACTGGACACTACATAGGAAGAGGGTGGAGAAAATAGATATTGGTTTAACCTATATAATTTAATGAGGTGATGTTAATCCTCTCTTACAGTAGCATAAAGACCCATTTTGTCATGTTTCCATGTTCTTATGGTAGCTCTGGGGTCACTTAATACCGTAATGGCTATATCTGTCATACCCAGTTGTCACTCAGCCTAAGCTAAAAGTGTTGCCATGGTAATGGGTTATTGATTAGCACAGACACTTTACCTTTAGAATATTTTTAATATGTGAGGCCATATGAGAGGCTAATATACAAGAAGTAGATATGCATATAAATAGAGGTTTGCCCCAGCAAGGCATCCGGTGCTTAGTTAAAGTATATTTAATGGCACAACAAGTTCTTGCATACTTCTACTCTATCAAAGTTTTTGCAGAGCATTGATGGGTTAACTCCTCTTTTAGGTTATGCTTTTGTGGTCTGTGTTCCATCTGAAGAGATTCCCCTTCACTTCCCGTCCCAGAGACGGAACACAAAGTGAGAGAGAAAATCTCTTAAATGTGAGGGGAAATCTCTAAGAACAGGATTGGGCCACCCGGCCCTCCAGCTGTTGTGGAACTACAAGTCCTACGAGGCATTGCAAGATCCCAGTGGTAGAAGCATCTTAGGATTTGTAGTTAAAGCACAGCTGGAGGGCTGGAGTGGCCCGCCCCTGACTTAGACAATTACCATTAGAACAGGTGTCCCCATTTTCCCTTATCTCCTGTTCTGGTGATGAGTGTAAAATGTTGGCATTTCCATCACATTGCAAAGGTCACCAGGACAAATGAATCTTCCAGTTGGTACTCGGACAGTAGTATATACCTTACAGAGGTTCTAGTCTTTCAAGTCTTGATCCAAAACATTGGCTTTAAGTTGGCCATATACTCTGCATTTTTTCTCATTCAGCAACACGGAGCTTGATTCTCATCTCTGCTAAACAGCATGGATCGGGGAATTTCCCCACCCCTTCCCCTGTCCCTGGATTATATATCTGACAATATTGTATTCAATATTGTCAGAATTTCCCAACAGTGACTGCATTTACTGCAGTGACTCTTCAGCTGACATTTTTTAGCCCAGCTCCGCATCTAATCATTATCTCTGGTTGTTGCGCTCTTCTATGTATTTTTTCAGTAGGAGTGAGTGAGTGAGTGAGTTCTTGATTAAGCCAGCCAACATCCCGTTCAGATTGGTGAATTTATTGGAAAAGTATGCATGTTTAATGTCTACAGATGGGTTTGCATGTTACATTTTATTTGGATGAAATCTATACATTGATATTGTCAAAAGGAAAGCAGCATTGAAATATTTGCTTGTGATCTTCTAAGACAAACTGTAAACTTATCTTTCAAAATCTTAGGGTCACTTCAATGTCCCCTTCCCAGCCGCACATACTCACTTTTTTCCTTTTTTTTCCCCCCTCCACTCCAAGTCCCTCCAGTCAAAGCTTATACAGGGCTTCCCCATATGACAGCACTGGTCCAATTACCAAGTGCTGTCACAGGGGCCGAGTCCACTCCTCCATACCTGGAAGTATTGTTTTTTGAATGTATTTTTCCCCCCAAGGTATTGCCCAATGGTAACTATGTGGTGCTGGGGAGGAGGGAATGAAGCAAACCTGTTGCGATGCCTTGCATTGTATAACACAGGTTTGCGTTAAGATAGATTGCTATTCTGTGGGACCATCATATATGAATGATGAGAAGCAGTGTAAAACAGGAATCCTACAGCTGTTCCCTGATGATGCTGCCGATCCCTCTCAACAAGTATGCAGAGGTTATGAAAAAGGAGATTATGCCCTAGCCCAGTACTGAGAGGCTTTCCAAGTTATGACAACAAAGTTGAGTGTATGTCATAAAAAACTCTATTATTCTTCTTTTAAATGAGATACAAATCTTATTGTTAACTACTAAATTTCATTTAGTCCTCCAAAAGGGCATTAATTGACTTGCAAAAATTGATTTAAAAGCTTAGTAATTAAAAAAATCCTATTATTGGTTGTTTTTTAGCATTTCTTCTTCCTTCCTTCCTTCCTTCAGGCTCAGGTGTCTAATGAGGAAGGAGAGAAGTCTTTTCTGTTGCCTCCAAAGCCAGAGAAGCAGTTTCTAATCTCCCCTCCATCATCTCCACCGGTAGGATGGAAGCAAAGTGGAGACCCAACGCCAGTAATCGACTATGATCTTCTGTGTGCTGTGTCAAAGCTGGGCCCAGGTACGTCATTTGCACAAGAATATTAGAGATAAAATGCATACACCCCAGTCCCTATTTTGGTTTCTAGTTTCACACATCCAAGAATGGCCTTGGGGGATTAATATTTTTCTACTTTCCTTTTGGGCAATGAGGTTATCCATGACAGTGATGGGCCAGTAAGAAGGTGTGGGAGAGGTTGGGACAGTTACGTGGGACTTGCAGATTAGAGTACATTGTGCAGGCATTGCTAGGTGACTGCATTTTCATCACATTAGCAGTTTAGCAGGTTTTAACGATTGACAGGTGTATTTTAAAGATTAACGCCAATCAAAACAAAGCAAACTTTGCTTACCTCAATCCTTTTAATTTAGCTTGCATCTATAGCAGATGAATCAAAATGCTTCCTCGAATTTGCTATTTAGAGTGCTAAAAAACACACACACACACACTTTCAAAAGTGAAGATATACGTTGGCTGGAGTTCTACTTTAAATTCTCATGACCTCTCAGAGTGTTGAGTAAAATTATGTTTTGATCCCCAAATGTTTTGCTTTAAATACTAATGCTTGACAATAAATCATAGCCACTTTATCAGTTGATAAAGCTTATTGGATGGTTGATAAAGACACTATGTGTACATATGTTGTAAAACAAATAAGATTGCAGTTTCCTGCACCTGCTATACACCCTAAATAAACAACAATTGTTTGAATATCGCCTGTAAAATATATTGCTTCTGTTTTTACAAGATAAGAATGTGAACACGGCTTCACTAAATCCCTTTATTACATACATAATATATCATCTGGTTCCTCTATTTACTTCCGGAGCTGTCTGAACTAGTTTGGTAACCTTGGGCTTAATACATAATCATTGGTTTTCCAGTCATGGGTTTGTCCACCCATAAGTGATATTAGAGTTATGGGAGCCTGGTGGGCTGAGTCAGTTCCTGCGCTCCTATATGTTGGATACTTACACCTTGAGAGGTACTGTACACATTTTGACTCCACTCCTGTCCACATGACAGTTTTATGTGTTTTTGTTCCAACATTTCCCATTTCATTAAATACATTTTTTTTTAATTCTGTTAAGGAGAGTGGGACCCTTTTATAATGGTCACAGCAGGTGTGCAAACCTGGACCCATGGGGGTAGATTTACTGAAGATAAATAGACTGTTCAGTTTGTAATGGAATTTGCACTTTGGAATGGAATTTGCACTTCGCTTAGTGCACGAGGTGAAGCTCTGCTGACTTCCTTCATCCAATCATGTGCAATCAAAAATACTGTCTTTTTTTTTTTTTTTTTTTTTTTTTTTTTTCTTCTTTTCCTTGCATGTTATTAGGTGTTCTTGGCAAAGTGAATTTTCAGCAGATTCACTAAGCTAAGGGGGAACTTCCATTGCAAAGTGAACAACCTATTTTTTTTTTTGTCACAAAAACTCTGAGATCTCAACAACAATATGTGCTAAACATAAGAAATTGTCAGGGTATTTCTCCAGCATGTACTAAAACCTAAAATAGGAGTTTTGGCTGGACTTGCCAATGGTTGGTAGTAGCAGAATGACCATCCTTGAATGACCAAAGCTGTGGTCTGTCTGGACTGTGTAAGCCAAGGGCATGAATGGGGAAACATTTTACATACATTTTTTCTTTTTTGTGTGAATTGGATGGGTTGGTGCATGTGAAATCCACAACCAACCTTCTTGGGTGTTGTGCGCACACACACACACAACTGACATATAATGACTTAACTGTGTAAATGGCGACATGTGTTGCATTTAGTAACATGAAACAACCAAGGTCTCGCATACAGATGTGTTGCAGTATGAGGAGTGTTTCTTGGACTGGACAGCTACATTGTAATTGCACATGTCCTCTGTGTATAGTAACCATTATTTTTGTTGTCGACCATTAATGTATTACTGCATTCATCTTTCGTTTCTCCGTAGGAGAGAAGTATGAACTACATGCAGGGACAGAGTCCACCCCTAGTGTAGTGGTTCATGTCTGCGAAAGTGAAAATGAGGAAGATGAAGACGAAATGAAGGGATCAAAACAAAAGATAGTTCAGACAAAGCGCCCTTCACCTTCCTCGGCCATTTAAACGAGTATGTCGCCTTTAATCTGTAAAAACTTAGATTTGAGAAAACATATCTTCAAAGGGAAATGTAGATTTATTCATTATGTATATAGCTAACGACAATCTAGGTCATGTTATCAGAAGCTGTCTAAATGCGGTCATTTTTCTTGTTTTTTTTTTTTCCTACAATGTGTGTTACATTTTATCAGTGTTTTTAACTCTTTTGCTATTAGCAAAATGTTTTGACTGCAGCAAAATATAGTTTGTGGTCCATACCATTGATTAAAAAGGGGCAATCCCATGTAGAAAGGAAGATATTCCATATATTGTAAGTTGGTTTATCAGAATGTTAAATGTTTGTTGTCAATTTTCAGCTAGGCCTAGATTTAGAGTTGGGTTGCAGTCCTAGGCTGCAAAAATGTCCTAGGAAGGTATACAAAGTGTGGAAAGCAAGGCACAAACTCAACAGGTTTTCTGCTAATATCAAGATTTTAGCCAATAGAGTAACAGCACACAGTGCACCATCGGGTGCAAAGGGATTATGGGGCTTACTCTGTTACCCCATGCTGCTACGTTTTTTCCCTTTCCTCTCCCCAGTAGTATGTGCTGGACAGGGCTTGAAAAGCAGCTGTGGCTATACCTTACACACCATATACTAAAGTTTCAAAACAATAAAGTCAGTGCGCTAAAAAATAAATCTAAAAATATACAAAAGTTTGACAAGCTCAATAGCGTACTAATATTCCATCATTAAAAGTATTGTTAATTGAGAACAACTTTAGAGGCCAGCTAAAAAATGTCTGTTCAAAACAAAACGGTGTAATCAATCCGCCAACACAACCTATATGCTGTCAGACACTTTAGGCCCACTGATAAATGATAGGCTTGACAGGTTGCCAGTCTGAACCTGGCCATACACCAGTAGAATTTCATTAAAAGGAAAATTTGTTTTTGGAACATTTATTCGATTTTCTGATAGTTAATGGGATCAAATTGATGATCAATTTCACCTGTAGCTATGAAAACAAATCAAAGGAACAGGATGGGAAAAAAAATTGACATGGACTAAATTCTAACGGTGAATGTGGTTTTGTTTCAAAAAATTCCATTCATTTCCAAAATTAAAAAAAATTCAAACAACATTTGTCACATCTCTGCTGACATTATCGAATGTTCTGACAAGATATTTTTTTTTTATATGAACATTCTACCAGTGAATGGCCAGCTTGAGCCTGCCAATAATCATTTCATATAATAAAAATAAAAAAAAATGTTGGCTTGTCACAAAGCTGTCAAGTGTAAATGACAGCTTGAAAGGATGATGAGCTTGAGATATGGGAGGTTGGTAGCACACCTGCACTGATCTCATATAGCCATTGCCTTCATGTGTAACAGTGAGTTGTTTCTAACCCCCAAGAACCAAAAATGTATTTTTATTGCAGCGTACTAGCCCTAGATATGGTGGATGGTATTGGCTTTCTTTTTTCAGGCTGTTTTTCTTCTAATTTCACCTGATGATCCAGCCAGTAACACACTTCCTGTACTAGGGTGACAACACTCACTTGCTGTTCTTTATCTGTGGAGGAGCAGCGTTGTTACCCTAGGACAGAATAAGTGTGTTCAGATTACAGAACAACCCCCCATCTTTATAACATAGGGGGGTGTTCTTTATTCTACAAACTGGACAGGGCTGTTAACACTTTTTGTGATTTCAGTGCAGCAGAAGAAATAGTGCACAAGCTTACTGGATTTTTAGCAGAATCAAAAAGTATTTTTCTGTAGTTACAGCATTCTTAAAGAGACAAAAGATAGAAAAAATGTATTGAATGTTTTATTTTATTTTTTGGGGGGGCGGGGGTTGTGGGGATTTTGTTTTTGTTTTTTAATCTTGCTAGGACATGCACTTACATGCCCATTCACACCAAACTGCCTTGTCTTGTGTTGGGACTGCACTGAAATAAATGGCCAACACAGCCCCAACACAAAAGACATGGCAATTAGCAATGTCATGGATAGACACCATGATGTTCACTGAAAAAAAGGTAGACATGCAGTACTTTTTTTCAGTGCAATGGGATGGAACAACCACCCAGCCCCCTCCTGTGCCCGAAGAACTGAATGAAATGTCACTTGTGACATTTTCAATCAAATTTCTTTAAAAAAAAAAAAATACAGGTGCCGAGCACTGCACACCAGCGGCTGTGCAATTTAATTGTGAGCCTAAATGATAGTGGGTGGAAAAAACTGAATCAATTATTTTACTGTGCAAATCTTTAGCCACTCAAATAAAAACATTTTATATATATATA
>NW_017307571.1:301740-302061 GCF_000935625.1 Nanorana parkeri
ATATCTATCTATTAATATATATACATATAGCTATCTATTACAATCTCCCAAAATATAAAGACACTCAGCTTGCAGGAGTAGATCTCATGATGTGATTGGTAGTCAGCTAATGCATTTTTTTCTAAAATACTTTTTTTTTTATTCCTTTTCTGCTTGTATCCCTAAACATTTCAGAACCCATTGATAGCACTTATTTTGGATGTAAAAAATTACTACATTTCTGTTCTGCTCTTACATTTTTGACTGTTCTTAAGATTTTAATAACTGACACGGAGGCAGGGGTGTGATCTTTCTTTAGAATAAACTGACCGTCCCTTTAAA
>NW_017307571.1:302223-314324 GCF_000935625.1 Nanorana parkeri
TAAAAAAAAAAAAAAAGAAGCAAATTAGGAATGTTAATACAGTTCTTGAAATGTGCCCTTTCTGTTCATTCGAGTATCAGCCCATCACAGTGTTCTGAATATGTTAATTGAATTTAAGTGAGAATGGGAGATATGCCCCAGACAGTGGAGACTTTCCTGTATGTCAGATTGTTGTAATGCCATTGTGCCTAAGTTTTGCTTCTGCCTCTATCAAATAAGGAAATCTCCAGGCTAGGGTAAGGTCTAAAAATACATTAACAGCCCAAAGACCAGCGTGCTGACATAAATGATTTATAGTGTAACTATTATGTGCTTTGTTGTTCTCCCTGTTGAACAATATGCAACTAGGGGTTTGCAGGTCTCCGAGTACATGTTATGGGCTAGTAGCATCTCTTTTCTTGACTGTAGGGTATTACTGACTCAGGCACACACAGGTCAGCAGAGAGGGCTCACCAAGCCACCAACAAGAGGAGCAGCTTTCTACACAAAGAAAGCCTTTAAACATTGACTATAAGAGATGTGTACCCCATGTATTTAGGAAATGTTTTGGGTCAGAACAAATTAGGATTTTTAGATAATCAGCAGAGACATTAATTTGCATGTTAGCTTATAAAATACTGTAGCTGGAGTTCTTCTTTAAAGACCAAATTCGCTATAATAATTGCACGGGTTGCTGGCAAATTGTGTTGCATCCTCAGGCCACTTCATTACATTTGGAGAAAACAAAACGTGACCATAAGTGGAGCTGCGACCATAGTGACCAATTGGAATTTTTGTTCAATTTTTCTATAGGATGAAAGGCCTGATTGGTTGCTGTTAGCTACAGTTCCACTTTTGTACTCATTTGCTTGTCTCTGATTTCATGAATCTTTTAATTATTTCTCCCTACAAAGCCAGATGACGGTGCCATGTTCTCCCGATGGCCAATCAATCATGGAGAGTAAATAAATAGTTGTGAAATCCAGCTGTGAGAGAACAACACATTCATTTTGGCTTTCTGGAAGGGGCAAAAAAACTAACTGCCGCAGGGAAATTCAACTATTGCTAAAATAAATTCACTGAACAGGTGGACAGATGATTCAGCACACGCATGACCATTCACTACTGATATATAGTTTTGGGTGGAACTGGCCTTTAAGTGTTAATACATAAGACTCTCATAATACAGTAATGTCACATAGAGGTGATTGTTATTTATTGAGCATGTTTGCTAAGCTTGAAACCTCAAGATGATCAATGTATTTGCAGAACAATTGCTGCAAGCGTGTCTTAATTGTTCTAAAACTCTGCATTGTATTTGGTTTGAATTTTTAAGCAATATGTTACCTGTTTCATATGTGTCGTAAAATAGGGAAGAAATACTCATATTGGAAGTGGGAAGGTATAAACCAGTAGACATTTCCCATTACTGTGAATGTAGTTCAAAGCCTAAAAATATGAGCTTCATCCCTTTCAAAGGCACTTTACATTTCTTTTTTTTCTCCATGTATTGCAGCACTTGTAATGAAATGACAATAGCCTATAGTTTTGTGTGTTTAGAGAAGCCATATTTTGTCAATATTCTAATGTCTCGTATTATGTTGACTGTATGTGAAGATGTGCAATGGCTTTATGGGAAATGACACCCTAGGCTTCTTTTCACTGTAGAGTGAGTAAATAGATGGTTTATGTCATACAGAAGAGATTATTATATGTATGTGAAAACTGAATATGCTGAATAATTGCATGTACAACATGGTTAGGTCCCTTTTATTTAATTTTTTTAAAGCAGACCTAAATCCTCCTTTTTCCCTTATACCTGCTGTTCGCTAACCTAAACTAACCCAGAATCACTCTACTGAGCCCTTGCTGGTGTTTCTGGGACTAGGCCAGGTCGGGGCAGAAACTGACCCTAATCTCCTAAATCGAGGCATTGTCCTAGAAAAACTAGCCTGTTGATACACAGACAGCAGCCCAAACTCCCACAAGTAAAAGCATGTAGAGGCACTAGATATGTCAATGATTCTCTTCTAAGAGTGTTAAATGTCCCTGGAAAGGGCTGTGCCCACCCAAAATAAGGGACCCCAACCAGAATAGGAGGTCTCAATGGAACAAAATAGAGAACAAATGGGGGCACCACTGCTGTTAATAGAGTCCAATATAGTATTTTATTTATAAAGATTAATAGAATAAAAGAACCAACGTGTTTCAAGGAATCCACAGTATCCCTCTTCATCAGGGCTTATGGATTATTTTGTAACTTGGTTCCTTTTAGTCCTTTTCAAACATTAAACAGTTAGCAGCTGTAATGGATGTTTCAGGTTTTAGCAGAAAGGAGCATCAATCTATATGAACAGATGTGTCCCCTGCACTCCTTACAGCATTCACGACCTCAGCTTAACAGATGGTGCTCGCAGTAATGATCACGGATGGTGCCGTGAACGTTAAACTTGTGTAGAAGGAGGATCACCAGCCCTCAAAAGATTTTTGTCAAATCCTTGTGTTAATTTATTATGAAACAGTGTCGCATATATTCATTTAGCCGTGGAGCATGAATCTGTCATGTTGAGTCCAAACACTGAAAGGAACTAAGTCATAAAATATTCTATAAAGCCTAATGAAGGGCGATATTGTGGACCCTTGGAACGCTTTGGCTGTTTTATAAATCTTTATAAATAGAATAAAATACTATATTGGACTCTGCTATCGGCAGTGGCATTCCATTTGTTGTGCCTACATGTTGTTGCTCCAGTGTCAGCTGCGCATCATTGCATTGGATCAGCTTTTTTGATAGTGAAAGTCCAATGTAGTTATGTGCAGCTGGCACTGGAGCAACAGCATGTAGACTGTAAGTGGCTAAAAGAGGCTGGAGAAGATCAACAGCATTAAAAAAAATAAAAATTGAGACCATATATTTAGTGTGTCAGTGCAGCTGCCTGAAGTCTTCACAAGGGCTGCATGTGGCTGGGTGACAATGCAGGATCCCAATTGGTAATCAGTTGTCACCCTATAATAGTGCTTCTAACAGTGCTAAGAGTTGCCTGAAAAAGGACCCTAATGGAAGAATCACCAGTTATTATTTTAATAAAAGTTTCAGATTTAGAAAGAGTAAGATGTAAAGGAATAATAGATTTTAGTGACTGGGTTTAGCTCTACTTTATGTCCTCATTCAGTCCTTTCTGGTCCGGTGTGTTAACGTGGGTCATGTTAATGTGCCTTGCATTAATGCAGCCCATTTATTTAAATTGGCTACTAATGCAACACAATGCACCAGAAAATGAGGCTGCAATGTTTTTTCCCTGCTGCATCACCCCAAAATGCATGGTAATGCATTACCATGTGTTGTGGATGCGTTGGATGTGCATTTCTTCAGTGTGCAAACAAGTAGGTGTGTAGCCGGCCTAAATAACCCAGTGGATCTTAGAATAGTTTAGGTTCGGAAAAGCAGGTGTGGGGGATATAGCCAAGGCTTACTCAAAGTTTTAGGTCCACTTTGTTTGATTGTAAAGCCCCACTTCTTCTCCTACATGCAAAGTCTTTATCTTCTGCAGCCTGGTTTTAAACAGCTGGACCATCTTTCCACTGTTACGTTTCATTGTACATTAGACTGAAGCCTGACCTTGTATTAGGTTCGATGTGTCAGTACTAAGAACTGAAGATTCTTTCTAACAGCTGCCAGTCAGATTAAAACCTGCCCCAGAAGTTTGAATCTGTTAGTTATAAATATGTAATTGTTGCTTCTTTGACTCTAGTACATTAAGACTGCATAGTACTATTAAGTTGCATTAGACTAACAGATTTTACCAGGAGGTGGCTACAGGTTTGATCTAAAATCTCAACAGCTTGTTAAAGTATATCTAAAGCCAAAACCCTTTTTTTCCTAGTTTTGGACAGTGTAAGGAATATGTAAAACCCCTGTAGTTTGGGTTTTTTCGGCCTTCTACGTCCAGTTGGGGAGATCCTTCCTTCCTTCCTTCCTTCCTTCCTTCCTCCCTCTTATCCCCTCTGAAAGATTTCCACTCGCTTCCTGTTAAGGGAATCACTCAAAAGTTTGGATTTTCCCTCATTTCAGTCCCAGTGACAATGGTCACAAAGACAAATAGAGATAGCAAATCATCCCTTTGTGGACACAAATGGTAATCTTAAAAAAAGCTCACAAAATTTCTAACCCCTCACCACTCTATCTAAAATTAAAAAAATAAAAGTTTTGGCTTTAGGTACACTTAGGGTTCCACTGGTAAATACACAAGAAAGGGACTTCTCCCTATTACTACAAAAAGGGTTAGAATTAGATGCAGAATTTTCATATGAGGGGGTCTACATATTGTGTTATAATAACTGACATGGGGTGTTATTTCTCATATCCCTGCCTCAGTAGCTTGAATGCCACCAACCCTTTTGGTTTCCTCTTCCCTGAGCTGTTCAGCTTTAACCTTTAATGCAGAAAATTTGGTGTTATACCCTTTATTGGTTTACCTAAGTTATAATAGATGCATGCTTTCGGGATGCTTTAGAGCTCTACTTCAGGCTGTATACATTTCTGTAAATGGTTTTGAAATCCACATATTTCTACACCATTACAATGAAGAGCACCTCTTTGGGTATCTAAGGCATCCCAAAAGCTTGCATATTTAATAACCTTTTCCTGGTCAACTTATCACTAGAGGTGCACTGAAATGAAATTTCGAAACAGAAAATAAAGTCAGGCCAAAGCCGAAAAATATTTTTTTTCTCTTTTCTTTCTAATATTGTATTTTTATTTATTATTTATTTATTTTTTAAATATTTTAATTTTTTTAACGTTACTGTTGAGGGCTCTGGGGAAATATCAGGGGTCTAAACAGACCCCTGATATTTCCCTTTAAAATAGAAAAAGAGATTGAGACTCTGTGTCCTCAATCTCTTTTTCTGCAGCCTCTATAGTGAGTGTTCCTGTTCATTCATAACTTGTGCATATAGTATGTTTACCATGTCCACAATCATGAATGAATAGTAAGTGATGTATAGCACTTCCCATTCATTCATAATTGGGGATGTCGTAAACATACTATGTCCTCAATTTTCAAACACTCCGCAATCACTGATCACTGAGGTTTTGTACCCGCTCTCCATCCTGACTCGCTGTCACAGGATGCAGGGCAGGCGGTGCGGGCTGGAGAGCTTGGTCTATTTTGACAACTGACTCCTGCCCCACACTGCCAGCTCAGCCTCCTGTGATAGCTGTCTCTCTGCCCCACATCGCTCTCCATCCTAATTAGAGCTGGGTGGTGTTCGAGGAGAGCCCAGCATCCTGTGATAACACCAGTCGCTCACAGCGCTCTCCTCCCCCGGACTCCTCAACCTCCTCTGACAGGAGGGGACACCTCGACCTCCTCTGTGTCAGAGGGGACACCCAGTGGGGAGGAGAGAAACAAGGGATGCACCGCAATTTCGTCCAAAAGATAGAAAAGGCATTTTGACAAAAGTGCCATTTTCGGCCGCTATGTTTCGGCGGCCGAAATTTCGGTGCATCCCTAGTTATCACCTAAACTCCAAAGGTTTGCCTTAGTAGGTGGCTGTCATGGTACAATACTCTGCTACTGCTTTAACCTTTAAAACCTAATTTAGGTTGTGAAAATCAATGATTATCCAAGCCCAGACCAAGTGCCATGTTGAAAAAAGGCAAGCCACTTGCAGAGGCTTTATTTCTATGAGAGTATGAGCAAAGCTACCTGTGTGGGTCCTTGTTACACACTGATTTGAAAAGATTTCCACCTTAGTAGACATAGGTGGAAATCCCATTTTAAAGTGAAAATCCGAATAACATGAGCAAAGAGAAATTAGTTTTTGGCTAGTTGCTATGGGTTACAGAACTCCATTGCTCCCTGCCCCAAGTTGTAATATGTAGCTCTATGAATAAAGGGGAATTGTCCTATAAGCGTAAAAAAAAGTAGCTCATTCATGTTCTGTTGAGTCCTGTTATGTCCTTCTATGACCAATGTTATATTTTTCAGAATATGGCAAACTACTATAAAATCGGGTGCTATGGATTTACTATAAAGTTATTTTGATGTAATGCCAGACTGCTGTCGTCACCTGTATTGACTGTTAGATGCTGCTGTTTGAATATATTGTTTAAATATATGTTACTTGTCTTCTTTATTATATGTCACCTTTTTATTATTCAAGTTGAATCTTGATATATAACATTTTTTGCAATATAGGTCTATACATTTATGTACAGATCAACCCTAGCAATGGAATACTATATTAAAAGCACTACTAAAGGGTGAGGTAGGATGACAAAGCAACAGAGCAGAGATGAAAACTGATAAGGGTGAAACGGGCCATCCACTGGATGCAAGTAATTTTGCATGGTTAGTATACACTGATCAGTAGAACAAGTAAGTATTTCCCCGTTTTGCTGCCAAAACAGCCCTGGCCTGTCAAGGTATGGACTCCACTAGACCTCTGCATGTATGCTGTGGTATCTGGCACCAAGCCATCAATAGCAGATCCTTTAAGTCCTTTAAATTGTGAGGCGGGGCCTTCCAGGAACAGACTTGTTTTTCCAGCACATCCCACAGATGCTCGATTGGATTGATATCTGGAAAATTTGGAGGATAAGTCAACACCTCAAACTTGTGTGCCTCAAAACCTTCTTGAACTATTTTTGCAGTGTGATGAGGTGCATTATCCGACTGAAAGAGGCCACTCCCATCAGGGAATACCGTTTCCATGAAGGGTTGTACCTGGTCAACAACAATCTTTAGGTAGGTGGTACGTGTCAAAGTAACATGCACATGAATGGAGGGACCCAAAGTTTCCCAGCAGGACATGGCCCAAAGCATCACACTGCCTTCTCCCATCTTGGAGCCATCTCTTTCCTAGGTAAGTGACACACACAGACCTGGCCATCCACATGATGTAAAAGAAAACGTGATACTCCGTGGTCCAGTTCTAATGCTCATGTGCCCTTTGTAGGCACTTTATGTGGTGGACATGATCACCTTGATAGGTCTGTGGCCCCATACCTAACAAACTGGGATACACAGTGTGTTCAGACACCTTTCTATCGGAAACTAGCATTTTCAGCAATTTGAGCTACAGTAGCTCTTCCATTAGATTGGTCTACACTGGCAAGCCTTCGGTCCTCACTAGCATCAGTGAGCCATGACCCTGTTGCTGGTTCAGCAGTTTTCCTTCCTTGGACAACTTTTGGTAGTCCTGACCACTACTGACTGGGAAAATCCCACAAGAGCTGCAGTTTTTGCTCTGACCCAGTGATCTTGCCATCACAATTTGGGCCTTGTCAAAGTCGCTCAAATCCTTATGCTTGCCCATTTTTTGTGCTTCCAACACATCAAAATATTCACTTACTGCCTAATATACCCCACCCACTTCCAGGTTCCATTGTAATGAGTGTTTTTCACTCCACCTCTCAGTGGTCATACTGTTATGACTGATCGGTGTAAAAACTGTATGAGTAGCTTAGAAAACTTATGGGTTACAGCAGGGGCTGACTGGCAACTTTTAGCCCAGGGGGCAAGTACAACCCAGAGGCCCATGGTGCGGCAACTTGGCCCCCCTCCCGATCTGCCTCTTCCCCGCATTCTCCCCGCCCCCCGTCTGCCACTTTTGCTATCCATGTAACAGTAGTGTGAATGTATTTATCGGTTTAGGAAATGTAAAGCACACTGGTAGTGGAGGGATGCCTCGTAACAGGGAGAAGAAATGCTGGCTCTGGTGCTCCACCACTGTCCTGAAATCATTAGTCCGTATTGTTTTAGAAAAACTGTCACATGACAATAAACAAAAATGTATCAGTACTTGTATCTGTGAGTACTTGGACAAGTATCAGTACTTGTACTTGAAAAAAATTGTATCGGTGCATCACTTGTATATATTTATAGAAAAAAATCAAATCATACATTAAAACCCAGCAGCTCTGTATGCTCCTTAAAAATGACAGCTGCCTCCTAACTCTTGAATTTTTCTCTAGTCTAGTCTGGGAGCTGTAAAAGTATCTGTACTGGTACCGAGTACATTGCTTGGTATTTAAACCAATGTATTCAAATGTCACAATTAGCAGCTCTGATTTATTAAGCTGCAAGATCCAATAGATTGCATGTGTAAGATAATTAAAAAAGATCCAAAAACATTCACTTGAAATGCCCATCAAGTGTTAAAATGCCTTAAAGTGTATTTCCACTTTTGCAGCCAAATCGGGATAACATCTTATTTTATATGCGTTACATTTTTTTCATTCACACAGTATAACTTTTTTTTTTTTGCTGTTTGCACAATACATGCTTTGTTCTAAAAGAAAAGTTGTTCTCTGTACTAAGTTTTGCTCTGGAATGCAAGGGAGACTGGGCAGGAAAATGTTAGCATAATTTACCCTGTCTTTACTGTGCTGACAGATCTCATTATCATTTGTAAACTAAATTTGAACACTGTCTGTCCTAACAAAGGAAGGGAGAGCTCAGTCTGTCCCTAGTCTTTCTATGGGGGCAGCCACAGTTTCCTGTCACTTGGAAATTGAGAGAGAAGCTTGCAAAGGCCAACTACATAGACACATGTAGAAGGTAGGAAATATATATATATTTTTTAAAGTATTTTTAGAAATGCAGTGTGAATAGGAACACATAACAAACATAGAAATCTGACTGTAAAAGTGAAAATACACTTTAAATTCAAAGCTTGTTATAAGTGCAAGGTGCCATATCCCTGCCTCCTGAGTCTGGCAACATGATGTCATCAGGTCAGCTCCGCTCTTTGAATTATCCAGGACAGGCCACCACTGGGAGAAGCTTGAGGAGAAAGAGGACCCTGCACTTCATATGACTGCGCAGAAGACAGGTTAAACAAGGTAAGGGAAAAGGGGGCTTTGGCGTTGAGCCTGAAGTTTAACCTCCCTGGCGGTATTCCCGAGTGTAGCACGGGGTTACTTTTCCATGAGTGGTAACCCCGAGCTACACTCAGGAATGCCGCATAGCATTTACCCACCTTGTCCCTCGAGCCGCACTGTGTTCTCCGGCCGATGCCGTCGCAGGGGGGTGGAACCGGCGGGATATTTTTTAAAAAAAAAGATTTTTTTTTTAAATAAAGCTGGATTTGGCCTTTCAAGCAGAACTTTACCCATATCTTTAAAATAACAAACACACCCTTAGAAATGTTTAGTAATGACAATCTACAAACACATACTTCTAGATAATTGCAGGCTTTGTATTCTTTGCATACCTTGTTTCTCTTTTCTTCCCCAGTCTTCTGACAGTGGCCATGTTTGCTAAGGGCAGATTACTAGATCTCCTTTTACTTCATGGATTTTTGCCACATGTGACCATGCACATCATCTCAGGGGAGGAATATGTCTTTCCCTGAGATCTCAAGAGATTACAGATGAGATTTCCCAGCAATGCTCTGCTGATAAGCTAATCCCAGTGGGCATTGCTTTGGCAAATTGAAGTAATTTGCACTTTCAAAGCAGGAAGTGAATGCTCTGCAAGTGTAAGTATTTCAGAATCACAGCATTTTACACCTGACATGTCTGTTATTATTAATCATCATACATAGAGGGATGCATTGGTAGAATATGATTTTTGAGTGTAAAGGTCTGCTTTTATATATTGCAATGAAAATATGCTCCTTGCATTGTCAAATTATCAGCAGAAGTAATTGTTCACCTTGACATTACTCTGGCATAATTTTCAAATGAAACAGGACTGTTCTCGAAATGTATCTTGTGTTGCAACCAGGGCAGAAATTGTGGTTGCTGTCCAATTTCCTGTTCCTTATCTGTAACAATAACTAAACGGTGACGTTTTGGCAACAGGATCCTCCTGTGCAGAAAAGACTTCACCTTAATAATACAAGAGGTCTGCAGATAATTATCTGTGTTATATTAGAGCGTTAATCCTGTGGATCATGGCCAATGCACAATGTTCCCTGTCCATAAGTAAAAACAAAAAATAGGGTGTGTAGGATGACGGTGAGGACATCTCAGTGACAGTTTGCAGAGATCTGACCTTGGGGAAAACCACAATGATTCCACTTGGTTGAATCGCTTATTACAGTATACAGTACTAGAGGCAGGAATTCTTGTAGTAGTGACACCCTAGATTGGCACACAGGAATAGAGGTGTGTCAGGGGTGTATCCCATGTTGGCAGGGCCAAGGTTAAAGCTACAATCTCCCTAGTAAAGATGCATGTTCCTGCTCAGCTGCCCTCTGCTAGTAAACTCAATCCTAAAAATGAAAAACTGTGCTTCACCAAATAAAGCCTGCAAGCTACAGGGAATTTTCAGCTGTAGGTATTTAAAAAAATCATAGCATCAACATTCTGACATTAATCACAAATATAATTAAAAAAAATACTTAAAATTAATGTGATAAAGCAGAATGAAATATTAGACTGGTGATAGGAAGGAAGATATCCTTCAAACATAATGGTCAATGAGATATCTACCTGGGTGTGCATGAGTTAACAGAATTTTCCTTGCCCGATGACAATAGCACACTGATGGTACATTGATCCTTCCCTCTGCTACATAGCGGAGAAAAGGATCAGGCTGCTTGCAGGATTTTCTCGGTAGGAACGGTTCAATAACAATCACCTACCACAAATGTAGGAACTTGTTGATGCCACCTATGTAGGCAGAAATTGCAAAATAATCAAGTGATGTTTCCTTGAAGTGAACAAGAGACAGCAAAATCAACACAGAAAGTTTGTCAGTGAAAGAGCAGCTAACACACACATACTGTATATATGTGTGTGTATGTATATATATATATATATGTATATATATATATATACATACATGATATATTATATTACATACAGTTAAGCAGCTTATGTAATTTTTAAAAGTATTCAAAGGATCTGGCCAGAAAAAACCCTAGAATTCATGAAATCCAGAACAATTCATCAATGATAATAATGCAAATCACGTGGAATATGTAATAAGGATTGGCAAAGAAGAAAAGGCTTCCCATCTTGACATCAAATGATTATGTGCTATCTCATGCCCTATGGCAGTTGTTGGACTGGGAGAAGGGAGCCCCAGTGGTCAGCCAGGTGCTGCTTTTCACCACAGATCAGAGGCCTCCATGCAACCCTATTCCTCTTTAAAGTACATGCCAGTCACAGTGGAAAATGGAACCTTGAGATACATACAGGATGCATAGCCTACCCCCTGTCTTTTTGTCTGCTACCTGGTGATCCTGAAACATACGTGTCGGTAGGGTTGCCACCTGTCCAGGATTCACCCGAACAGTTCGGGTTTTGAATGCTCTGTTCGGGTTTCATGGCAGCAGAAACCCGGACACAAGATGTCAGGCAGACAGGGGCAACCAAAATTAAGATAGGGGCTACTGGCCCCCCACTGAAAATAGTCTCACCTGTAATATTTGCATATGAATGGGTGGCTCTATTTAGATATGAATAAGCCACGACTAATTTTCCCCAAAAATTGTCTGCGCGTCTCTAGAGTGTTCGGGTTTCGTTCGAAGAAAAGGTGGCAACCCTACGTGTCGGTCATGTTGCAACACCCTCCTTGCCGCCTTTAAAACAGGGAAAGCCTGGTATAGAAAATGCCAGTACTAGAATAAGGAATCACAGCCGCCAATCTTTTTCAACCCTGCCTTGGAAGATTGAATGTGACTGTTCATGCAGGAAGCAGAAAGAGCAAATGTTATATACCTCACAGGCTTCAGGAAGTACCAGCTAACCTTCTCCTGATGCTACTGTATATCTGAGATACTGTATGTGTGTTTATTCTGCAAGGAATTACACAAACTCAGAGATCAAGTGAGTGAATTGTCTTTCAGTTTCTGTTTTTCTTGTACAGCCTTTGTAGCTCAGTGAATGCTTCTAATTATTGCCTAGAATTGCCTCCTAGGTGAAAACATAAACGGACATCAGACATCAGAGTCCCCTATGGCCCTGCAGTCTGAACAGGCCATATGCAGGGGCGTATCTGCCGCGTGGCAAACAAGGCGTTTGCCTCGAGCGGCAGATTCCGGCAGGGCGGCAGATGTACCGGCCCGTGGCCCGCGAGCCGGTACTTTGTGGCCGGCAGCCAGCTCACAAGTCAGGTACGCGGTCGAGGACCGCGTATCTGACTTGCGGGAGCAGCTACAAG
>NW_017307571.1:315829-355484 GCF_000935625.1 Nanorana parkeri
GGGGGGGTTCGCCCGAGTTTTGTCTTGCCTAGGGCAGCCCCAAACCTAAATACACCACTGGCCATATGTCTACACAAAAAGTATGTTTATTCTATTCTGCTGTTGGATTTCTTAGTAAAAAGTCATGTAAAAAGCTAAAGAGTTCAGTTTTTACTAAGGAGCCATCTATATTGACCATCGTTTTATCCCTTTTAATGCAGCACTTCCTGTACAGGGCTGCAGTTTTCCCTATTAAACATAAAATGGGTCAATTTATTACATACATTTCAATTAAATTGAGGTTGCACAGACCTGGGCTAGTCACACCATTTACATTCTATGTAAATGATTTACCAGCTACATACATACAGTGCTGGGGGCTACCAAATATCTATTCAATTTAGAACCACTGAGAAAGGCCATCACACTAAAACCTAAAGTTGTGGCTGAATCTGACTGTGTGCAGCCACTTTCAGAATGGCTTATATTAAAGTGGATCTTGTGGCCAATAACAAACTTAGAATTGCAAATATGATGTGAACAAATCTGAGTAAATGGATTAATTTACCTTAATTGTTTCTGTGCTGTGCCGAGTTGAATGTACAGTTATCTGAATGGCATCTTTAAAAAGTGCTATCCGGAAGCAATCTACCCTCAGAAAACTGTGGACTCAATGTGCATTAGAAGCTTCAGCAAGTCAGATCGAGCCCGCCTCATTCCTGGATGGAGGACATCCAGCATCTAGAACTTTTCAGCCAAGCCTTAGGCCTCATTCATATGACTAACAACCAACCCATACAGATCCGTGCTGCGCCGCACAGCCGTATATGGCCGCTCCCGGGAAGGACAGGTGCTGCATGTGATTTGTATGCAGCAGCCTGTTCTTCTCTATGGGAGTACGCCGCCGTACGCTCACCCGAACTGCACGTCGGTGTGGGTGTCCCTGCTCGGAAGCAGACAGAATCCATCCTGTCTGCATACGAGTACGTACACCCGCACAGATGTGCAGTTCGGGTGAGCGTACTGCGGCGTACTCCCATAGAGAAGAACAGGCTGCTGCATACAAATCACATGCAGCACCTGTCCTTCCCGGGAGCGGCCCGATACGTCCGTGCACGTCCCACGGATCTGTATGGGTTGGCTGTTAGTCGTGTGAATGAGGCCTTACTGTACCTGACCTGACTCTTTTATTCATTGGATTTCAGTTGTTTAAGTCATGGAGGCTCAGCATCACATGTAGGTGTTACTTAGGGCAGAGGCATCCCCAGGCTGGATGTCACCTGCCGGAAAGTCTTTGCGCATGTGTGACGTCATCACACACGCGCGCACAATGACGTCACACAAACTTAACTGCCGACAGCTATCTTGGTGATGGATGGAATGTTCATCCAGCAGGATAAGGTATACAGCCAGGTCACCACCTCTCTCGTACAGCGGGTGCCCGACTTTCCAGAGGGATGACACCAAAATCACTGTGGGTCATTTTGGTGTCACCCCCTCTAATAGTGTCACCTGGTGACCCGGTGTGGACCACACCCTCTTGTGATGCCACTGACCTAGGGTAGTGTGCATGCAAACAGTCTACATTGAAACTTCCACTCCTCCAGACTGATTTCCACCCATCAGGTGTTTTAATATTTGGATAACTCCTCCCATGATCCAGCCCACTGCTTGCGTCACGACTGAGGGCTCTTGAGAGGAGTACTGAAACAGGGTACTGTGATGTTTTCAGGAAGTTATGTACAGCAGCCTGCCGACCCCTCCCACCAGCCATGATCTGCCTGCATTGTACAGAGAAGCACAGAGACCCAGAGATGACACAGCTAGGTCTAAAATAAGGTATGTCACGAAAACAGATAGGTTTTATTTAAAAAATGCCATTAGCATGTTGATGAGGGGGTAAAGTAGGAACCAGGAAAGGCAAAATATAAGCAGATTAAATTAGGATTTAAATCTAAATGGTAATGTACTTCCCAGCGTAGGAGGGTCTGTGAAACCTGGCTGCAGTAGACTCCATAGACCTTAGAATAAGGTCAATAAAGTGAACTTGACTGATCTGATTTTAGCATAGTCGGGGTGTTCCCTGGACTGCATTAGCAGCTCACGTGTTTCCTTGAATGGCTCTTTAAATACTTCCACAGTAGAAAGGTTGTTTCAAGGATCTGGCCCTTTACATAAACTATTTCTGTGGTTTCAAGTTCTTGATCCTTAGTAATTATCCAGCCTTCTGAAAGAGATACTTCATCAGAACTCGTGAAAAACATACTTGCCATCTATAACCAGCATTAGGGGGCAAAACACCTGTGACCATTACCGATATTACCTAAATAAGGAAAAGTCCACCTAGGAGCTGGAATCAACAGGCTGTCTTGTTCATTCAAAACCTGTACTGAGGAAGCATGGAGGCTCGCACTGCTAACTCCCCCTTTTGAAAATACTACAACCCAAGCTGTCATGATGATCCAGAGCCTTCAGAACTGCCCTGGAACAATTATACAGATTTAGAGCTCTCTCTCATTACATGCATGCTTGTTCTCGGTGCCTGAGAAAGCATTGAAGCCAGCCAGGCACAGCCTGTGCTCCATATCCTCCTTCACCTTGCGCTCCATATCCTCCTTCACCCTGTGCTCCATATCCTCCTTCACCCTGTGCTCCATATCCTCCTTCACCCTGTGCTCCATATCCTCCTTCACCCTGTGCTCCATGTCCTCCTTCAGCCTGTGCGCCATATCCTCCTTCAGCCTGTGCGCCATGTCCTCCTTCACCCTGTGCTCCATGTCCTCCTTCACCCTGTGCTCCATGTCCTCCTTCACCCTGTGCTCCATGTCCTCCTTCACCCTGTGCTCCATGTCCTCCTTCACCCTGTGCGCCATGTCCTCCTTCACCCTGTGCGCCATATCCTCCTTCACCCTGTGCTCTATATCCTCAGTCACCCTGTGCTCCATATCCTCCTTCAGCCTGTGCGCCATATCCTCCTTCTCCCTGTGCTCCATATCCTCCTTCACCCTGTGCTCCATATCCTCCTTCACCCTGTGCTCTATGTCCTCCTTCACCTTGTGTTCTGTTCAGTTTACAGCTTTGTTACCTTTATCATCATAGTAGCCTTTTACACTATTTTCCATTGCTATCATACATGCAGCATTGTTAAAGACCTGTCATAATGAACAATCAAAATTTGAGTTTGATGAGCCATTTTGAAAATCCCAGAATTAAACTCTCATCACCAGGAAGCTTTTGAGAACAATTCCTTGAGCAGTGAAAGAGTTAACCATTCAGACAACAAAGCTGTTTTCTAAACTGGAACTGCTGGCTCCAGTCGCCCTTGTTCTAAAAATACATATGGATGGTTTCCAGATGAATGTATAGCACGTACAGAGCATAACGTTATAGGGCGGTAAGTACAGCAACTGTCTTTGTGTCACCTATCAGTCTTTTTCTGCTTTATCACATACAAGAAGAAAGCAACAACGTGTGTATGCAGTTTGCCGCTTACAGCCTTTTATTTGCTGGATCTGAGTATATTGTTTATTACACAGCATCACATTTTTGATCAGTTGGGAATAGCCACTCTAGCAGTAGTATCATGCTACAGCATTTACAGAGGCTTGCTTCTACTTATTCTAAAAAAAAAAAAAAAAAACTTTTCAGTATTGCTATTAACATCCTTTCAAAATAAAGTAGTTCTAATCTTCACTCTAGTAGCTGCTTAGGAGCAGTTGCTAGCCAAGGATCATGGGAAATTCAGTACTTCAGCTGTCGGAGTGTCAAAGGCCTAAAGCTGGCTATAAACTATGGGGTGTATTTAGATACAATTTGCAGAGCCATTCCTTCTGAAACACTCCTTCTCTGTGTATGGAAGCAAAAACAAATAATCTTTATATATTTTCTTTTCAGGAAAATACCACATTATGGCCACTAGATGGAGCTGAGACACACAGGGAAAGGAGCATTTTCCTAATAACTTTTGTTTTTGCCTCCCTTTGCACAGAATGAACATACATGCAGTTTTTTAGGACAAATTGGGCTGCATTTTTTATTTTTTTTGTAAATACACACCTATGTGTTTTTTGCTCATTCAACCGCATGAGCTAAATGAGAAAGAATGCTCAATTCCCCCATCCACGCTAAAGAGCATGGATAGGGGAATCCTCACTGCCAGCTATTGTATTTAGACAACCAGCACCTGCTGCTGTCAGGATACATAAACAATGACTGCAGCTAATTGGCTGCAGCCACTGATCGGGCTGACAACTTTAGGTCCGGCCCCTTGGGCAAAAGTGAATTGAAAAATTGACTTCTGTTGAACGTGCTGGCAGGGCCACATATTGCTCAAATTTCAGCCGAAATTCGAGCAGCGTATGGCCAGCTTTACCCATCCTACTGTAAACATATCAGAGCAGTCATAAGAATCTGGTTTATTGAAATGCATAGAAACTGTAAATCAAAATTTGAACTGCTTGGTGCATTTTGTTCCAAAAAACACAAAAGTGCCTGGCAGTGCGTCGCAGCATTTTTTTTTAGAAAGGTAATACAAGGTGAATGATCCCATAGAAACCGATAACAATTCACTTTTAACTAAACATAAATTCAAATTTGATTGACTGAAATGAGTTATTGCATTTTGCATTGGTTTGTGCACTGCCATACCACATACAGCCAACTACACCATGACTGCATCACACTCATAGCTGCCAGCATTCCAAGTCAGGATAGGTTTATCCCCCAGTATTCTCAATCTCTGCCTAGCTCTGGTACAATCTCCCATTTACAGAATGAAAGCCGAAAAAAAGAAAAGTTCCAACATTCTATACATAGCATCCTTTCTATATATAAATATAAATACACACACATACATATATAAAATCCATGATGAGGTTAGTGATCAGTCCAGTGAGTAAAGGCAGCAATAACCACAGTGAGTCACAGAGGCCTGCTGGCCCTCAGAATATATGGATACATTCTCATGTTTGCATAGACACAGGACAGAGGAAACAAAAGGATGCCTTTTACTGTAATGTTCAGGTGAAGTCCATGGAAAAGCATGACTAGATTTCTACACAATAGTTGCTTGCTCATGCAGGAGAACTGTTCACTGCTCTTCGTCCAGGAAGGCTTTCTAAACACAGGGATTCATAACAGGTCTCTAAAATAGGCACGTTTTCTCACATTTCAGAATTCACATGTTCCAGTGAATGTCCTAAACTAACTTTAATCATCAACCAAAGAATTACTTCATGTTTCCAAAGCCGAGAAGCTCACAATCATCTGTTTTCAAGGTGGATGTCTGGCGGGACCGATGTTAAGGATGTAGGTTGGCTGATGGAACCGTGAGCCCGCATACTTGGAGTGTTTGTAGTTTTGGTGCTTTTCATCCCCAGTTCCCGCTCTGTTCTTGTACGCCTGTTACGTTATAAAGAGTAAAGAAATTGCATCGGAATATATATAGAAGCTAATATGCGTGGTATTTTCTCACTTTATGATGAAACAAAGACATTTTACTAACTGGTATGCTTCCAGATTTATAAGAAATATCAATAGCTACAATACAGTTTACTGATTATTACTTTTTTCATAACCATGTACCTTGTACCTTTCATGTACCTTGTAAAAAGACATCTGTATAACAAGTAAACAGTTTAAAGTGGTCTATTTATGAACAATTTGCAGAGCCAGTCGCCCTGCAAATCTCTGCGAACCTTTGTTCCTTGCCAATGGGGGCAAAAACATGTGTTCTTAGTATATTTTCTTTATAGGTTGAATGTAATAGCTGAAAAATAATGCATTATGGCCATTAGATGTAGCTGTGGATCACCAGAAATAAGTATTTGCTCCTTAGCTCCATCTAGTGGCCATAATTATTTCCCAAATGCACTGTTTTCCGATTGCTCAGAACGTACGTTCACAGAGATTTGCAGGACAAATGGCTCTGCAATTTTTTTTTTTTAAAGACCCCTTAGGAACTATATCCACAGGCATTACCATCCAGGACTGTTCACTTCTGGCTACATTGTGTGAAGTGTATACCTAAAAAAAACGCAGACCTCTTTCATGAATACAGGTGTCAATACTCACTTCCCTGGACATTTTTCAGAATCTGAAGTGTTCATACATATAGTGGTGACCTGCATTGTACCGCACTGGATCAATGCAGGTCACCGCAAGGACACATAGAAAACAATTGTTTGTGTGTCCTATTCACACCACACCACAGCATGCACACTAAGTGATATAAGAGTGTAATACTGAATGGCATTGTTCCCTCTCTGAGATCACAGTACATACAAGGTCTTCATGTCGTTTTTTTTCTTCTCTGGCACTGCATCAGGCACTGTCCAGGATCAGGGATGAGCTTGGCTTGGAAGGAAGCTGTCAGTGACGGACCAATTAGCTGCAGCTGGGGCATTCCCCTCCTTGCAGCTTCATGTAAACAAAACATTAGGATTCTGGTAACATTATTGGCCTTATATGGCCACAAGGCCATATTTGGTCAATTACATTGTCCATGAGGCCTTTCAAGGTCAAATGATGTCACCAGCATCCTTCCCCTTTGTTTACAAGCAGCTGCAGAGTAGGGAATGCCTCTTCCACAACTGATGAAGCCACCACTGACAGCTTCCTTTCGGGTTTGGACCGAACGTGATCTTATTCCGATCAAGCATCAGCAGCTACTTCCTGGACTGAGATGCTGGCTCAAAAATGTGATGGGGCCCTTATGACCTCTCTCTCTGAGCTGTGAGTAACAATGCCAAGATCTCGAAGACTCCTCTTGTGCATCTGAAGTTGTCTCTTCACTGTAGACTTTACAGGGGATTAGAGTCAACTGCAACCACTCCAAACCCTTAATGATACAGTACTAGGTATAATTTGCTTTAACAACCTAATAGGGCCCCCTTCCACCCCCAGACCCTATAGCAGTTGCCTGGGCTGCTATGGTTGTAGTTATGCCACTGTCACAAATGTTTGACATCTATCAGCCCTCTGCTGCAGCCTCTCACCTTGTAACTTGCTATAAAGTTACATTGTTTCAGTCTAATCGCTGGGAGGATATCGAGGCAATGTTTCCTCCTGCCTGCAGCAGACTAATTACACCATCTCAGCCTAGGCACAGTCATTGAATTGTGAAAAATAATACTGTTACTGTACATCCTGACTTATAATTATTGAATGCTTGGAAACGTGAAAAGGTACTAGTAGGTCCATTTAAAGCAGAACTCTCTTAACCTTTGCAGTGGGGCTACCCCCGCACTGCAAAGGGTAAGTGATAATTTTTGTCTAGGGACAAACATAAGGAAGACACACTCACCTGGCCAGCTGCAAAAGCACTCGCTCCAGCCTGTTTCCTCCTTTGCTACAGTGATGATATGTCCCTGGCATCCTCATGTCCTACATCCAGTGTATAGAATGCAATAGCTCAGGGACCTTAGACTGCTGCAGCGGAGGGGGAGTAAGGTGGAAGGGACCCGTCTAATAGCAAGCCGGCTCTGAGGATTGGGTGAGTATAACTTTTTTTATTATAGTACGTAGACAAAAAATGAGCACTTAACCCTTGCAGTGTGAGGGTAGCCTCACAGCAAGGGTTAGTAAACATATTTTACCTGGAGTTCTGCTTCAAAAAACACATAACTTGCCCCTCCCCCATGAGATTTTTACAGCTGTTTTTAATTTGCTTTTTATTATTATGAAAAGCTGTATATAGAAATTATTAGATAATCATCTGTCAAAAATTACCTGTTATACATCTTGAGGGCAATGAGCACCAGGGAAAATATAATAATGACACCAACCACAATAGCAGCAACTATCGCCCCAGCACCTGAAAGACACATAGAAACAAAGCAAGTAAACACATTGGATTCTTAATATTCTATTTCTCATAAGTGAAACATACGATAACGTAGGACCACGCACAGCTGTAACAGTGAGAAAAGAATTAGCAGATTATTTGCTGTGTCTTATTTGTAAAGGAAGATGCTACCCAGTTTACAATTGCTTGGCTCGATCTCACAGCCATGTATTGTGACAGTTTACCTGCACTGATTAAACTGTTCTCCTCTGCTCAATAGACTGGAATGGAACAACTCTTTCTCAAGGCGAGCAGCGCCTTGTCGAAACGCGCCCGATAAACATTCATTTGATTTAATGAAACCACTCACGGCCCCACAATCTCTTTTTATTAAGGTAGATTCGAAACTTTGAGGACAGATTCACATTAGAGTGTTGCTGTAAAGCATGCTGCATTGTGAATTTACGTACCTTGTGTTAAGGCAGCCTATTCAATGCACCTAATCGCATCTTAAACCGCTATTCACAAAAGGGTGAAGAGTTTGGGGAAGGCAGGAGAAGTGAACAATCTAGGACAACATAGCCGATTTGGAAACAAATCTCCAATTCAGCTCACTTTCCAAATCAGCTATGTTGGCCTAAATTGTTCACCCTATTACAAACTATTCACCCTTTTGTGAATAGCCCTGTTAATCTTTTTTCGCGAACTCAATGCATGGCATCACATGTTGCAACGTAGGTTTGTTGCCATACCAATGGCACCAAAGCACTCTGATACACATAACGCAGATTACTACAGCACAATAGTATGAGCAAGCTCTGACAAATTCTCAGCCCTTCATTTATTTGGTCCCTTACAGCAAACCTTCTTATAAGGAAAAAAAAGATAGATTGTTTTTAAATGGACTGTGCTGCGAAAAGAAGAACTTCAGGCATTTAAAAAACTTTCTCTTGCAGTGGGGCTAACTGCTCATTTTTCTCTGGTTGGAATAAAGACGATATACTCAAAGATCATGAATCCTGTGTCAGAGACTGCTTAGCGCTCTCCCCCCCAACTTGACCCCTCCATCCATTTCCCACCTGACTCCTTCAATTTTTCAATCAAACTTTGCCAATATGGATAAGGTCGACAAGGGCCATCAATGGTTCGAATTTTGGAGGTTCAGTAGTAATCAGTTGTGTGTGGCTAGCAAAGCTGTTGGGGTACTTGGTTAGTGCACCACCTGTGTTGCAGTATCACCTATTATTATTATTATACAGGATTTATATAGCGCCAACAGTTTGCGCAGCGTTTACAATATAAGGAAGACATACCTACAGCAGGGGTGGGCCCACCAGCTGTGCTTTTACAATAAATACCATCATGCCTCTGCCTCTGAGAGTCATGTCTGTGGCTGCCAGACTTACAATGTCTCGTGGGACTTGTAGTACCACAACAGCTGGAGGTCCAATGTTGCTCACCCCTGGCCTGCAGTGACTCCTCAGATTATCCTAATACTAATATTTATAATGCTTCCCACTGATCCTAGTAATCTAAGAGCCCGTTCACACTGGGGCTGTTTGGTCGCGCAGATCCGCCGACATGAACGATCCCATACATTGCTATGGGGACCGAACATGCGTCCGCGTGGCTATGCACGATCCAAACCACCCCCTGCCCAAACTGCACTATTTTTGCCGCGCTAATCAGTGCAGTTTCCATACAGCTTTCAATGGAACCGTGCTCATCATCGCGGTTTTGGGCATTTTTTATTGCGTTTCAGCGCTGAGATGCAATTAAAAACTCCCAAAACCTCCCTTTTGAAATCAGCATGAAAACCGCACTGATCCGCAGCCGCCCTGGTGTGAATGGTCTCCTAAAGTATATCTATGTCCAATATTTCCCTTCACCTCTTGTTTCTGGGACAAATGTAACATTTTAGATTTCCTGTCATTTTTTGTGGCTTTAGGTATACTTTCAACCTGAGGGATTATTTTGATTGCCTGGCTTAGAAGAGCATTGCAGCAACACTCAAAGCGAGATAAAATTGTAACGTTACATTATAGATCTCAATAGCTCCGATATTGGAAAGTCTAGTCATTTTATAGCCCAAAGAGCTTCTTTATTTTCCATTAATAACAAACATTTTGACAAGGTTTGTTTTTGGCATTGTAACAACAAAACTGGTATCACGCCAAAATAACAATTACTGATTATACTTACTCTGATAAAGAATCTGTTCTTGTGACTTTGTTGTTATATTTCTTGGCGATAATGTTGTATTCAATAGTTGAGGTGTTGTTGCCATGACAACTGTTTAAAAAAAATAGTGATAACAGTGAATTAACCAGCAAGCAAATAAAGTGTTTGCTTTACACAGTGGAGAATGACTAACCTCTTCTTCATCAGAAAAAGATTATTGGGCTTATCATTTTTTTTATTATCATTTTGTCATAATGATATTTGCATTACAATAACAGTCAATGATGTGAAATTTAAATAAGGTTTCTTCAGGGAACCAGCAGGGCCTATGGTTCTATAGCGTCTTGTTGTGGCCACCAGACTGTTCAAATAGTTTAAAGCCCATCTCCAGGGTACAGTTAACCCCCCTTAACACATTTCGAGGCATAATCCCCATTGGATGCAAGTTGTTTTTCTTTTTTTATGGTTATATCCCAATTTCTCTCTCTGTGCCCTCTAGCCCTAATGAAGGAGGATTGTGTGTACACCCGAAACGTTTTGGCTCTTTTATACTGTTAAATATTTATTAATAAAATTGCTTTGGACTGTACTATGTTTGGTGGTGCCCCTGTTTGCTTCATTAGATACAGATGTAAGGGATTCAATTAGGTTTTTTTTTAATCTCTAGGAGGGAGTGGATGCTGTTACTGCAATGTGCATATAATGTGATAGAGTGATGCCATGTTCACCACTCATAAGGAAGTCTGGTAGTAGTGAAGCGCATTGGGTGGGGTCAGTGACACCATTCTGTAATAGAGCTACACTCCTACTCTCGGAGGCAACAGGAGAGAGGAGGTCTGAGCTCAATATTTTGGTGCTGATATAGCACCAGAAAAGGGTAAATGTTTTAGTGTTTTAAAACTCTTATAAAAGTGGATCTTTCCTAACTTCATTTTTCCGGACACAATTGTTTTGGGGTAGCAAGAATTTGAATATGTGGAGAAGTTGCAGCGTTCCCTAAGTGGGAATAAAGCACCATAGACTTTGTTTATTATAAGGTCTTGGCTATCTGGTGAGTTAACCTTGAATAGGGAAGGCACAGAGAGGCACCACACTTATATAGTGGAGGAAAAAACTGACAGGGCTATTCACAAAAGGGTGAAGAGTTTGGAGATGGCAGGAGAAGTGAACAATCTAGGCCAAAATAGCTCATTTGGAAAGTGAGCTGAATTGGAGAATTTTTTCCAAATCATCTATTTTGGCCTAGATTATTCACTTCTCCTGTCTTCTCCAAACTCTTCACCCTTTTGTGAATAACCCTGTGAAATTATCGGACCTATGATGGTCTGTGGAGAGTTGGATGAAAACAGACGTGTCCATTTACATAGGATTACCCCCAATCCGCCACAATCCAAATATAACAAAACCCTTAGGCACCGGGAAAATAATGGGCATCATTGGAAAGAATGGGATTCTTCATGTTGAGCATTGTCGCTCTTTGGGAAGCATGCAGCAAAACACTTAGGTGTTAGGCACCCATCCATTAAAAGGAAACTAAACCTGTTAGTTAAAAATTTTTTAATCTATTAAGGTGTAACTAAACTGAAAAAATAACAACAATAGAAAGTAGAGTTTTTGTTAATAAAAAACACAGCTTCTTCTAGTGTACTGTGTACTGCAGTGCATGCATGTGATTGTTAATAAAAAACACAGCTTCTTCTAGTGTACTGTGTACTGCAGTGCATGCATGTGATTGTTAATAAAAAACACAGCTTCTTCTAGTGTACTGTGTACTACAGTGTACTGTGTACTGCAGTGCATGCGAAAGGCAGAGTACACCCCGGCTTATACCTTCAGCTAATATGATTTCAAAGCCCAATCTCAATCATCAATGAAAGTATAGAATGAAGGAAAGAAGACACAGCAGCAGAGAGAGCATGGACCCCTTAGTGCTGGAGGAGGGCAAACGCAGAGGTAAGTCTGCCCTAAAGTACAATGGCAAGTACTACTATGCCCCCTCCACTACAACATTTAAATATAATATTGACCCAAAATCAATATAATTTCCCTTTATCAATATACTGGAACTTTTTAGACTATGAGTGTAGATATGTATCATTCCACTAGAGGGCTACATATACTTGTGCTCTGGTAAAAGAAGACCACTAACTAGTATGTGACTATATATTTCAACCTTTTCTTTTAAAGAAACCATAGTCTTATTTTTTTTAAATACACATGTGGATACAATTAATCATAAACCAAGCAGGTCACTGAAAACAAATGATCGTATAAAGGAAGAGAGTTTATACTTACCTGGTCTGGTGCCTGCATTGAATCATTACTTAACAGCAGAGCTACAGCACCCAAAGCATCTTCAGATACATCACACTTCAGGGAGTGTCAGATGCCTGTCCTCCCCTCCCATTGCACTATGTGGTTCCTCATGGAATCATTACTTTACAGCAGATCTACAGCACCCAAAGCATCTTCACATCCAACATTCTTCCGGGAGTGTCAGGTTGCTGCCACCATCCCATTGCACTTTGTGGTCCCTCATGGAATCATTACTTAACAGCAGACCTACAGCGCCCAAAATACCTTCACACCCAGCACACTTCCGGGAGTATCAGATGCCTGTCCCTCCCCCCTCCCATTGCACTTTTTGGTTCCTCCTGCCTTCATCTTTAGCATGTCCAAGAGGCCAGTTAAAGGAACCACAGGTATCTGACCCACCCCTTAACATACAGTATGTTGAATATAAAGATTACTCTGGCGGATTTGCAGTGCAGCATAGCAAGGTTTCCACAAATGGGCAGTAGACCAGGTAAATATAAACTTTCTTCCTTAACAGGAGGTTTATTTTGGATATTTTTTATTTCAGCAGCACGGTTACTTTAACTGTATATAAATGATATGTTCATCAAACTCTGGACAATTACAGCAACCTAAAAATGTAACAGATGCATTACAAATGACTTTCAGGAATTTTTCTAAGTTTGTCATGGTTGTCTTCACTAAAGATTGAACTGCTATCACCATTGCACCATTGCATTGCATTCAGGAGAACCGAGGGGGAGCTGTACGGGCTATTCACAATAGCCCGTACATGTCCCGAAATGTGTGCTCTCTAATCATGGCCCCAATTTGGAATTGCTTGTGATTTCTGAAGTGTGCTGTTTTTGTGGAATTTAAAACTGACTTAGGCAGCAATATAAGAGGGAGAGATGAGGCAGGTTTTATTTTAAAATAGGGATGTTCAGATACCAGTGCTGATACTTGGCATTTTCATGTGAAGTACCAGGGTCGCAGCCGTTGCACCTGTGACTGGGCCCTGGCGCTCCAACACTGTCCTGAAATCTTTAGCCTGTCACATGACACTAAACAAAAATGTATCAGTAATTGGTATCTGTGAGTACTTGAAAATAACTTTAAAAAGTATTAGTTTCCCTTTAAAATACTTTTCTTCTTCATCATCAAACCTCTATTGAGAGAAAAGTGGAAGCTGCCATTGCTGATCTTCTTCTGAATATGCAGTTGCCTGCCTGTCTCTCATCTCAATACTTTGAATCACAGACCCAGAATAACAATACAGCTAGTGACGGCAGAGGACAGTTAGAATTACTTATTTGCATACCTTTGCTAGGTCAGTGAGTAAAGCTGAACTCTGGGAAATGCAAACATTGTCTAACTACAAGAGGAATGTGTATGCCTAAATTAATCTTGGTGTTCATGGTGTATTTCATCCAGGTCTGTGTAATACAGCATAAAACGTTGTGCAGTAGCTTGCTATAATATAGACCAGTCACTGCGGCTCTCTCTTCTTGTGCAGGGTGATTGGTCATTACTCCACCCCCTCCTGTAGCTTTCTGCAGGCAGCCTATAGTGTGTATGTTCTGCTGGGTCCCTCCCCCAAAAGGTAATAAACTGGTTTTCTAAATGCATTGGTGCACATAAAGTGGATGTATGTCCTCTGTGAGTATGGTGAAACTTATTTAAAGGAAAGATTTTGTGGCTGGAGTTCAGCTTTAAGAAAGTATTAAACTGTTTGGATCAGTACAGCATTTGGGAAACTAGCATTTTCAAAAGAGTTCAGTAATGGCAGCCTACATACTTTTTCCGTACAGATTTACTTTGCTGTAACATTGAAGTGTAAATATTGTAGTACAAAAAACATACAGCATTATACAAATCATATCTAATCCAAATACAATTTATTTTATATAAATATCACGCTACAGATATCTTTAATGATAAGATAAATTGCTAGTAAAATTAGTGGATTGTTACTCAATGTTAATAAAAGCAGTGCAGCAACAATGTCCCGTAAGTGTATTACGGCTTGCAGGCTGTATTAAGTGGTTGTTAGTCACATGTAAATGCTGATAACCCTATGTACAAACACTTTACTCCTATTGTAGTCATCTTTGTTACATAATAACACAAACATTAGCATTCGGATATGTTGCAAATGCCATGCCAAGTTTTATTAGGTTTACTGTAGTTGATAAAACAGGGCAAAAAGCAAGTGTTGCAATCAGATCTGAGTCATATATCAGAAGTAGGGCTCCTGACTGCTTGCTATGGACTATGCCCGGCGATCTCTGCCTTTCTGAATAAGCCTATGTGTGTCCACAAATTATGCTGGGCCATTAATCATGCACCTACAGATCATAGCTGTGATTTATTCATTAAGCAGCTGTCCAAAAAAAAGATGACAGATGGCATAAAAGGTTTACACATTTATCACCATAATTATATTCAACTGCCTATAGTGATCATGTTGTCTAATGTAGAGAGGCGATATTGTATCCATAACATTTTCCTAATATATTTAACATTGGACCAAACCCGGTCCAAATCTGAGCTCCTTCAGACAAGGAAATGCCATGGCAACTTCCACCCAATCAGCTGCAGAATGGGCATTCCCCCTCCCGAGCTGCATGTAAACAAAAGGGCGGGATGCTTGTGCTGGTGTAATTTACCTTATATGTCCATATAGCCATATTAGGAAAATGTAATTTACTAAATATGAGCATGTAGCCCTAGAAGGTCAATGATGTCACCACACCCCGCCCCTTTGCTCAGCTGCGGGCAGAGTGGCATGGAAAGAGCATCCATCCCTGTTCAAGGGGGCTCCTTGCTGGTTCGGAGGAGCTCAGGTTTGGACCAAACCTGATCGTATCCCTATTTAACATATGGTTTATGAAAAGGCAATACTAAGGTATCATACAGCATACAGAATGATATCCATTAATTGGGGAGGCAACAAAAATAAAATGTTTTCATGGCTACATCCAATTTAAAGCTGAACACTGGTAAAACAGCTAAACACACAGATGAAATACATAGCAGGTGTTTTAACTGTCAAAGGGTTTGTATTCCACTCCATCCAGTCCTATGCAGACAGTACAAACCTGTATCTGGCAGGGCAAGGGACCTAATTTTTCTTCACTACAGTTCAGTAACGCTTAAAGGTCTTGTTCCTGCCCCACCCTGGGACTGGACAGTGAAAAGAAAAGCAGCAGACTGATGAGCTCATCTCTATGTCATTCTCCACTCTTCTCCTATCAGCAGGGCCCTTGTTAGCACAACTGATTGGCTCCTTGTGCTTCCATTTTCACCATTTCTAACCTTTGCTGTACATAGGCTGGATGCCAAGTCAAATTCAAGTACTTTTACTGCTTGCATTTCAAAAAAATGTAAAATACATTTTAAAATGTATTACTAAACATGAAGTTGCATTCGTTTCTGTCTTTTATATCTGCCCGAGTTCAGTTTTAACTTTGATAAGAACTCTGTATGGAAAAAATCACTGCGGACATTTTTTTCCAACTTCCCAGGCAACCTTTAAACTGTCTCTGTTGTAAAAAAAAATAATAAAAAGGGCTTCCCTGAAAAAGAAGTTATGATACAAGTCCCACCGCCAGTTCTTCAGATCTTTGCTCTCTTGAGAAGATATGCCAGCTGCAGAAACTACAAGATCTGACACATTTTGGGAGTGTTGAATGCCTGGTCTCCCACTACAAGCTGAGGTGCCATCCACCGGCTGCTACATCACTACTGCGTCCTTTAATGATGTAGCAGCTGACGGGTGGAACTGCAGCCATCCTATATTTTATGGAAACCATCTATAAATTACTGCCTGGAAACCCAGTCTTGCTGCACCTTACGAAAAGATGGCTTGAGTTGCAGTGAGTCTTGTGAGTCTTCTGTGCAGCAGCCACCACTGGGCTGCACAGTTCAGAGGAATTACCCTGGCCTTCAAATAGAATCAAGCTAGAACAAACCTTTTGATTAATACTATAGATTCCTTGCCTTCAGGGATAAAGAGTAAGTATCTCAATGTATCAAGTATCAGTTCAAATATTGATTACCCGGACTTGTAAATGTACATAACTTCTACATCCTCAGCGATTCTCATGTACATAACCACAGCCATAATACACCATGTGACTGCTATACAGGCAACAATATAAGGAGTTGATCACAGTTCAGGTATATAATGATTTACCCAGGCAGCAACAGTAACTGACAAATACATTTCAGATAAAAGAAATATCTGTATATTACAGATAGCACTAAGGCTGCATTCACACAGAGGTTACTGCTGGGCTGGGAATTCCTGCGGCAAGAACCTACGGATTCTTGCAGCAGGAATCCCAGGTGTGCCAGTACAGATGTGGCGCTGTGCCCATTAAAGTTAATGACAGGGTGACAGTGGCCGCATCTGTCAGCAGCAGTCTGCATGTAATTGTACATAGAACACTTATCTGCAGTTCGGGATAGATGATTGACAATCCGTCTGTATCCAGTGATAATCATCTGTACACAGGTAATGGCTCCATGTACGATTAGATGTGGATTGCCGCTGACAGATGCAGCCACTGTCATCCTGTCATTAACTTGGACAAGCACAATGACCACATCTAAAAGGACACACCTGGCATTCCTGCTGCAAGAATTCATATGTTCTTGCAGCATTCATTTCTAGCCGCAGCATTAAGCCCCCATGTAAATGCAACAGATCACTATGGTAGCGCTATGTATGAAGTAATGGTCATTGCAGGCTAGATCCCACTGTAACAGAACTGCTTTTTAAATGCAAAGCTGAAGGCCCTATGATTTTTTTTGTGTGGTGGTAACAATATACTCAGCACATTAGTAAACTACAGATTTCTAAAGTATATCTAAACCCAAGAACAAAAATGTAATAAGTTGCAGCTACCCAATCCTTAGACATGGTGGCTGCATTTGTTTTCTTTTTTCAGGTTAACTACATTTTCTGCAAGTACAGAAAAATACCTGTTAATCTTACCAGAATTTAAGTATTCTTGTAACTTTTTATGCACTGAGCTAAAATATCAGCTTTCACAGCTATCTAATATGGACTGCAGAAGCTTCTTCCCTATGCAATTGAGATGAGAAGAAGGGGAGGTGTTTATAGTAAAAATTGGGAGAGCAGCCTAGGATGACAACGTCACTCAGCCACAGATACAGTACAGTGAGTAAGTAAAGTGTTGTCACCCTAAGACAGGAAGTGTGTTACTAGCAGGATGACCAAGCAAAAGTCTGAAAAATATTTTGGGAGCCAGCTAGGTAATATTTGGGGGCAGACTAGCAAGATACTGAAGCTTGGCCCAGTGTGAGATTCCTCCATCCACACAGTTTAGCATAAATGGAGGAGTCTGTTGCACTTTTTCCATCTGACCATAGAAAATCTGCAGATAATCTATAGGTGTATGGCCAGCTTTATGCTTATGGTGTACATGCAAGCTTTGAAGTCCACTAATTCCCCATCCGTACTAACAGCATTGATGGAAGAAAACCTGCTGCTGGATAATGTATTCAGCAGCTGCTGATGGAGGGATGGTGCAGACATTGCCACCGTGAGTAAAATGTTGACCGATTTTGCAGAAATCGGCCACAATTTTAACGGTGTAAGGCTTGCTTAAGAACTGTTAAGCTGCAATATATTAGGCTAGGTTCACACCGCAGCGACAAACCCCGGACATGTGTCCCAGGGCCGCGCGATCGTGTGCTAGTGCACACAGCGTTTGCTGCGCGGACCCATTGATTTCAATAGGGTGACATCCGCACAGCAATTGCTAAAAAAAAAAAGGTACAAGTACATTTTGTTGTGACACACAACGTGCGGCTTTTTTAGGCGGAAACCCCGCCATCCGCCCGGCACGACTGGGGTGCCATTAGAAAATAGTGACACCCACATCGCGTTTGGCTGTGGTGGGCGACTCCGTGACCACGCGGCAAACTGCTCGGTTTTGTGCACGATTGCCGCGCGGTCAGGAGTTGTCCAGGTGTGAACCCGGCAGTACAATTTTCTTCTTGGGTTTACATACATTTTAAAGCACAGACTTGCACTACATTTGCTGGGAGAGTACACTTGTGCAGTGTTTGATGTCGGTTGAAAACTGCTGTGTTTATCCATCTACAGGGACCATCTATCATGAAATATTTTTTTACCAACCACATTCACAATTTTATAACACACAGCACAGCAAGGGAGCCCTTTGCCGAGAGAGCCCTAATGAGCCCTAGTTTTCTTAAGGAAAGTACACTTTCACATAACTGACTGCTGTGCTACTTGCAGCTCCATAATGCAATGCTGGCTCCTATGAATCGCTCATTATATTTGCTCAATAACATACAATGAGGCTCTGTATTAAAGCACACACTAGTAAAGAAACAGCAGCTATAAAACACTTCATATCTGAGTGTCTCTTGTACAAATATGATTTGCTGGGAGGATTTTTCTACCTCCAATAAATAATACACAATTTCCTGAATGACACCGTTAAATTTCAAATTAAAAAATGTTCCAGTTGACATAAATAGGTATGTTAGCTTTACTATTTTAAATGTTTTTTTAGGCATACAAGGAAGCAGGGTAAAGGCTGACTTTAAAGATTATCTGTCAGGTGTTAAGCAGGAACACAGAACACAGTAGAACTTTTTTTTTTTTTTATAGAAATCTGCACTTCAGCAGCTTTCCAATTTCCAGAACTTCCAACCCTGCTGATAAGTTCTCACATAGCTGCAATCACATAGAAGACCATCTCTGGGCAAACATAAAAAAATACCCTTGCAGTGGGGCTACCAGGATTAGGTGCTTTTTTTTTGTCTAGGGGCTGGAGTAAAACAGATTTACTTATCAGATCCCTGCTCAATCTGGGCTACAAAACCGGTCCCCACATCCTCTTTTACCTTTTGCTCCTACGGTCAAGGGGCTGCTGCTGTCATCACGTCTAATGCAGGGTCCATAAATCTGCATTAGACGTGAGGATGCCGAGGGACATTCAAGAGCCAGAAGCAGGAGAGGGAGCGGGGAGCAGGTGACTGCTGACGGAGCGGGGAGCAGGTGAGCAAGGTTTTTCCTGTCCCCCAGGCACAGATGAGAGCGTGGGGGGAAACCCACCACTGCAAGGGTAGATTTTTGGTTTGCCTGGACATGGGCTTTAAAGATCTTTAGGAAAACATTTGATCAACCCTTGCAGTGGGGCTACCTCCGCACTGCAAGGAGTAAGTGCTCGGTTTGGTCTAGGGACTAAGATATGCTCACCCGAAGCTCCGAGCCAGCTAGCTGTCACCGCGCTCTCTCCAGCCTGTCTACTCCTTGCTGCAACATTGTAATCTTCCTCAGCATCCTTGCTTCTATACACAGTGTATAGATGTTGATGATTTACGGGACCTTAAACCACTTCAGAGGAGAGGGAGAGGAACTGGAAGGACCAGTCTTAGAATAAGCTGACTCAGAGCATCAGGCGAGTATAACTTTTTTTGTAACCTAGACACAAAGGAGCACTTAACCCGCACATTGCAAGGGTTAATAAAAACAAAAATCGTGGAGTTCTCCTTTAATGTTTCCCATTTGGGAGATTTTCCTTCACTTCCTGTTTTCGGAGACACAACAGAACATAAAAGGCAACCACTCCAAAGTAAGAGAATTCCCATAATTCCCCAGTGAAAGATTTCACCTCTATTCCAGTTCTGTTAAAATCTCTGAATTGTAAATTTCCCTTGCTATGCATCCCAGTGGCATCAGTCAGAGAGCAAAAAAAACCTAAAAGAGCGTCTAACCCTTCCCCATTTTTCCCCAAATTGAAAACAAGAAATTGGCTTTAGATAGATAGTTTAGTATTAGTTTGTAATGTTAGCCCAACCAGTGGCAAACTCATAGACGAGATAATACTGTGATTGATAAGAGCTCTCAAGGGCAGATTGTATTAAAAATGTCCTTATTGTGTAATGCATTCATTTCTATCAGTTAGATTAGTGATGTCTTTGAGGGAGTTTTTCACAAAAGATTTTAATCATAACCAGCTTTGGACTAGGCAAATTAATTGTTCCTTGTCTTCCCGGTTCACATACTTGACATTGTAAAATGAGCTGACACATACAGCCTTGTTTTAGCACAGCACACGTTTGAATGTCAAATTAGTTAGTCAGAATGTATGTAGGTTGTTATACACCGAAAGATGTTGTGACAAAATAATGGAAAATCCCAACAATATATTAATAATAAACATGTATCAGGACTATTGAAGCCATTGGATCTACAGAATGGTGGGAAAGCAAAATAAAGTTACCTCTGGACTGCTGGGGAGGAGGGCATTAAAGTGAACTTCTTGGTTTGCCTTCCAAATTAATAACTGATTTTCCAATTAGGTTTATTTATGATGGCTGTGAGAAGCAAGGAGATGTTTGTTTAACATGGCAATGATATACAATACAGGAAGATTCCTCTAACATATTGTAACACCTAACACTTGAGCATTCAACATACATTCCCCAGGCCTGGACTGCAGCCTAGTGATGCAACACTTGAGCAAAACTGGAATGCCTCCTGTTTTATTAGCATAACAAAATGTTTTCACTTATGCATATAATACCACTTCTTATTTTATACAAGGGGAAGTCAGTACCCACACAGGACTGGTATCACAGAGGCTTCAATTTTAACGTGATTGGGGGAGGGGCATAATTTAAATATTCTAGAACTAGATATATGCCCCAGTACTTCTAGAGAGTATGGTCTCGTTCACACCTAGGCGTATTGCATATGCGCGTCTGTCGCGCGTTTTTTTACCGCGCGTTTCCGAAGGCTACTTGGCTGTATCCCAATGGAAACGCGCAACAAAACGGCCCAAAGTAGTACCTGTACCTTTTCAGGCGTGGGCCGTTTTGTAGCGCGTTAGGGACGGGCGGAAATACGCCAAGGTGGGAACGAGACCATTGAAAACAATGGGGTTTATATTTTTGAGCGTTTTGTAGAGCGTTCGTCGAGCGTAGGACGCGCTACAAAACGTTCAGGTGTGAATGAGGGCTAAGTGCTGACTTTGTGGTATCCTAAAATAACTGCATGTTGCAGCATCTATTTGGTTTAATACTACAGTTTATTTCACTTCAGAAGCCATCCCAGCCTAGTCTATCCTTAAGATGGCCATACACTGGAGGATTTTTATACAAACATTCATACAAGAAAAAATATCATCAGAACATTCTTTAATGCCAAAGACTTGATACAGTATATGTTGTTTGCTTTTAACATCCAATCTTGGAATAGAGTATCCCAAAGGAAAACCACATTCTCTGTTAGAATTGTGTTCGTCTGAGAAAACTTTTCTGTCCTGCTCCTTCGATTTTTTTCCTCTCATCAAAAAAAAAAAAATTCAACAAACGTCCTGAAAACAAATGTTCTTAAACTAAATTCTAATTGTGTATGGCTAGCTTTATCAAGAATGATGAAAGAATGATGAGGGTATTAGCTCTAAAGCGTTTCTACATATATGCATACCTCCCAACTTTCTGAGAAGGAAAAGATGTACATATTCTAGCACAGATTATTTGGTTAAATCCCTGACATTCCCCCAGTCTCATGGATCATGACTAATTAAAGCATTATTATCACTTAATCCCAATGGAGCTTTTTGTCACCACTACTTTTTTACTATATTAGCATTTAAAGCTACATGTATTATATATTACAGAGGTAGACAAATTATTATGAAAATCTAGGAGCCAGTCTGTCCAATCCAGAAACTCAAATGATTTTTTTTAGGAGCCAATACCATTGACAACAACTAAAGAAAACTTCAAACGTTAGCTGGCAGCTGTCATTTTTAAGAAGCATTGTCTACCTGGCTCCTGGGACTTGGCCAGCCCTGATATATTATTATATGATACATTATATTAGCATATAATAAAGATTATATTAGCATTGACAAATAACCAGTGCAATAGTATAAAGGATTGATGAAAGGATTAGTAAAAGAGAAACATTTTGGAAAAATGAAGGACAGATTTGGTTTCAAAAGAGGGACAGTCCCTTCAAATAAGGGACATTTGCAAACTATGTTTACATACTGTGTAAAGGTGACGCTCCTCATTCTCTATAAGTACAAAAATTGTTTCCTAAAGGACAGGTGTACTTTGACACATCCCTATTTACTTATTGGGGTGCGGCAGGCTGTAAACACTGACTAGCTCTGGTTAGGCAGTGGCAATGAAATCGCTGTAAGACTGCATTTAGGGTCTGTAAGGTCATTTACATTTTTTATGGGGAGAACCGGAGAAGACTAGAGTAGTTTATTACAAATTACAGTTATCCTTTAAAACAGCTATATATAATTTGTTTACTATATATACTACTATGTTCATAGTGTGCAGTATGTGTTTTTTTTTCTGCCAAAATACTTTGTTTTGTGTAACAACTTACAAACAATTTGCAGAGCCATTTGTCCTGTGAAATTGCATTAGAAAGTACATGCCTTCTATGCGAATGGAGGCAAGTCGAATATTATTGGCATATTTTCTTTCCAGGTCTAATGCAATTTCACTGAGTAATTGGCTTCGCTTAGTGTGTTCATTTTACTTTGGACTCACAGGAAGCTGATTGCATAATACAGAGGACAACGCCAGACATTTTTTGGGTTAGATGATGTTCAGTATCATTCAACCCACCTCTTGTGTGCCCAGGATGTCAAGGAACCCTGTGGCACCTCCTGTGAGCCCAGGACTTAAGGACCCCTGTGCCACCTTCTGTGAGCCCAGGAGGTCAAGGACCCTTGTGCCACCTTCTGTGAGTCCAGGAGGTCAAGGACCTCAGTGGCACCTCCTGTAAGCCCAGGACATCAAGAACCCCTGTGGTACCCTGGACCTACAGCAGATTACTGAAAAAAGCTCTTTTAGCATTCAGGACTCACTAACCACAGAAGGACCTGTGATATTACTGGACCGACTGAAGACATTTAGAAAAAGGATATGCATAAAAACTTTTGAAAGAAAGGTTGCGAGGGTGCTCAAAAGGGATGGTACATGGAAGGGGGGGCTCAAGTTGGGCTTTAATTCTATGCATATTCTTAAATAATAAAGCGGGATCTTCAGAGGGGTTTTCAGGCAAATATTAAAACACTAACATCTATTTTTCATTCAAAATCAATGAATATATTTTAAATGTAGCTGTAACTGAATCTATTTTTAGCAGCTTCCGGTAATTCCTTGTACTAATACAGAAAGAGGAATAGTCAGAACTCTGCGGAAGTCAGGTATTTATTGTTTAGTGCAATACAATAATCTAAAACAGGAAACAAGCGTACAGAGGGAAAACCACAAAAATTACCTCATCTAAATGTTTCTGCTCTTACATTGTCCAATCACAGGCAGCAGTAGAGAAGGCAAGAAAGAGGAAGAGAGCAAGAAAGCACAATTTCAGCAGCCATCCTTTCCTATTGTCCTCCTTCAGATAAGTAAGAACCATGATTTCAGGGGTATTGGGGTGCTGAACTGTGCAATGGAGAATACTTGCAGGTACTGTATAAAACAGGGTAGGACATACAGTATATGTGGGGATATAATGTTCTACAGCTGTTGTTTTTTTAGGATTTGTTTATATCCAAATTTTCTAAAATATGCATTATTAAACAGTACTACCTCAAATGGTTCATCTTCTGTGTAGTAATGGCTCTTCTTTTTATAATTACAAGGTTTCCTATGTGTCTTTCATATTTTACATGTATCACTATTTATCTCCATGGAAAGTGTCTTTACTGGGAATTGCTCAGTAAAATGTAGGAAGCAGTATTTCCACACCCTTATGTGAATGAGCCCTCACTGTTTAAAAAAAAAATAAATGTAATTGTTTATTGGAAAAGATAACATATTAACTCTTGATTAATCATTTGCATTTATAATCGCTACTTGTAATCTGATTACAAAAAGTACTTCTCCTCTCTCCATAGACCACCACCTACTGTACTTCTCCTCCTCTCTCCATAGACCACCACCTACAGGTTGCTAGAGCAAAACCTTTATTGTTCCTTTCTAGATATTTTTGCAGGTGTTTTATTTGACCTCATGGAGTTTTTGTGAGGTAGTGAGGTGTGAATCAATCAGGTATTCTTAGAAGAATTGTTAAGGCTGCGCTGATGATGATTAAAACCTGAGGTAAGAGGGTGTGAATAAAACAGGTTCAAAAACTCTGAAGCCACCAGTGATGATGATTAAAGCTAAGTCACACCTTAAGACATGTCAAACGTGTATATATGCTCCAAAATAAGGATGTGTGAGGAAATGTGCCTCAGGGACATTGCTTGTTTGTTGTTCAGCATTATGGAAATACTAAGAAAACTTCTGAACATTCTGTTATTGATATGTCATTTCATTTATTTTTTCCCATCAAAGGTGTCCTAGAAATTCAAGTTTTTCACATATGCATAAGAACAATTGAGACGTAATATAAAAGGAGCCTTCGAGAGCACACTGCTAAACATTCTCTATATATATGCCCTTGGAGAATCCATAGGTTGATAGCAATGTTACTGGCTCCCCCATGGATTCGCCATAATATATGAGCATGATCTCCAGAGAGGGAAAACAAGAAGTTTAACACACAGCAATGTCCTGGGTTGTCACCTAGACAGGACGTTAGAAGAAACCACCATCAATGAGGACACAGACCACAGCTTATGTCTAACAGAGGATCTAAACCTTCTTCGTTCTTTTTAAAACTAAAAAACAATTGTCCAAAGGTCCATTTTAAAATGAGCCTAGCGTCAAATATATTTTTCATGTTCAGTGCATGCTTGCTAAATAATATTAAAGCATAAGATATTTATTATCCCTCAGAAAAAAAATCCCAGTACTCCCCCTGACAATGCCTTCCCTCTAGAAGAACGGCACTAGCTTTGTTCAGGAATCAAGGGTCAGCATCCACTTCCTAAACTGAGATGTTGGCTCGCAGATGACACAATTGTGTAAATTCTGGTGCCTGTGCACTTTATGGCTGTGTTCAAAAATAGCTCACACAGATAAGCTACTGCTGTAGCATTTCACCTTCTCACATCCTACAAAATTGCAATGTTGTAGTCTAATTACTGGGGGAGAGAAGACTGAGGAAATGCTTTCTACTGCCTGCAGCAGACTGATGACATCATTTAAGTCTAAGTAACATCACTGGACTAGACTTCAAGAACTATATTTATTAATAAAAAGTATAGCTTTTTTTTAAAAGTTTACTGTTTTTGCTCATACACTTTCATTATTGAATTTTTATTTATATATACCTTTAATATATTTTTTTATTTACCTTTAGGCATTACCATACTATTTTTCAATAGTATTTTTATGTGCCATATTTCTAATGTCTTATTATTTTGAATTTATATTGTAGATTTACACTATTTTATATCTTTTCTTTTTTTTCATTTAATTTTTATTATTTTCATCACAATTAACAGTTACATTCGTAGGAACAAAAAATACATTTTGCAACATTCCATTACAATAGACAAAACAAAAAAAGGAACAAATAAGGAAAAACAAAAGGGGAAAAGGAAAAGGGGAGAAAGACAACATAAGCATGGATTATAGACATGGACACCCTGTACATTAAACTTCCACCAAGTGTGGACTTGGAAATTCATTGTAAACCTGAATAAATCTGAATAGCTACGTCTACCCCAAAAAAGAAAAAAAAAGGAACATTATTATACTCCCGGGTTTCAAGAGTGATCCACATTATTTAAATAAATTTTCGTTTTTTGAAATTCAACCCAGGGCTGCCATTTGTTTTTACAACCTTCATATTTATAATATTTAATAGTAGTCAGTTCTTCCATCCGTCTGTAGTAATCCACTCTGTTGAACCATTCCTTCAGCGTTGGAGCATTGGCTGTTTTCCAATGCAGAGGGATTAACGCCCTAGCTGCGTTCAGCAGAGTGGGTATCAGCGACTTTTTATATACCGACAGTGGAGTTGTAGTAGCATGGAGTAGGCATATTGATGGTTCAAAAGGTAGAGAGGTATTAGTAATTTTCTCAACCCTCTGAACAATCTGTTTCCAGAATGGCCCAATCCGGGGGCAAGGCCACCAAATATGTAAGTAAGAGCCAACAGCCGCACAGCCTCTCCAGCAGGTAGCTGCATTTAGGGGATGTATTGCATGTACGCGGTCAGGTGTATAATACCATCTAGCCAAAAAACGATATGTCGTGTCTGTTACCAAAGTGCTAATGGATAAACCGGTGTTGGCCCGTAGTATATCACGCTTTTGGGAGTCGGTCCATGAGACCTGCAATTCCCTTTCCCACTGCGTAAGGTAATGTGGGAATATTTGGAAGAATTCTTCCAGTAGGATCGAGTATATTCGTGACACTCCATTTCGGGGTGGTTCTGTCAAGGATAATAGTTTTTCCATAAGTGTCAAATCAGTCATCTTACGGAAAGGTTTCGGTAAAGAGGACACAAAGTGACCCAATTGCCTATATCTCCACCAATCCAATGGATGTCTCTCCCACCGTACTTGTAGTTGTGACAGTGATTGAAATTGCGAGCCATCCCATATCTGTGAGAGCGTCAGAGGCGGGAACACTATTTTATATCTTTTCTTAACTGTCTTGTGTCTGGCCCCGAGGAAGGGGGAGTTTTTTGGGCCTGATGAAATGTTTGGGCTCCTTTTTCATGTACAATAAATGCTTACTGGATAATACTACTGTGGCACTCCACTTTTTTTTCCATATCATATCTGGTGATATGCCAGGCAGGAATGTATTAAATCTGTTTCCAGAATGGCCCAATCCGGGGGCAAGGCCACCAAATATGTAAGTAAGAGCCAACAGCCGCACAGCCTCTCCAGCAGGTAGCTGCATTTAGGGGATGTATTGCATGTACGCGGTCAGGTGTATAATACCATCTAGCCAAAAAACGATATGTCGTGTCTGTTACCAAAGTGCTAATGGATAAACCGGTGTTGGCCCGTAGTATATCACGCTTTTGGGAGTCGGTCCATGAGACCTGCAATTCCCTTTCCCACTGCGTAAGGTAATGTGGGAATATTTGGAAGAATTCTTCCAGTAGGATCGAGTATATTCGTGACACTCCATTTCGGGGTGGTTCTGTCAAGGATAATAGTTTTTCCATAAGTGTCAAATCAGTCATCTTACGGAAAGGTTTCGGTAAAGAGGACACAAAGTGACCCAATTGCCTATATCTCCACCAATCCAATGGATGTCTCTCCCACCGTACTTGTAGTTGTGACAGTGATTGAAATTGCGAGCCATCCCATATCTGTGAGAGCGTCAGAGGCGGGAACACTATTTTATATCTTTTCTTAACTGTCTTGTGTCTGGCCCCGAGGAAGGGGGAGTTTTTTGGGCCTGATGAAATGTTTGGGCTCCTTTTTCATGTACAATAAATGCTTACTGGATAATACTACTGTGGCACTCCACTTTTTTTTCCATATCATATCTGGTGATATGCCAGGCAGGAATGTATTCATGCAGACCTGTAAGGTTACTGAAAAATCAACTTTAAGTGTACTACAGAGACAATACCGCTTTCGCCTGTAAACCTACCATGCATAGGCAAATAAGCATGTGTATGGTTTCTATCAGGAAAAGGGACAACTTGCTCTTTTGATGAGTTCACTACTTTAGTTTTCAAAACAGAAATATTAGTTTGATTGCCATAATGTTAATGGAAACCTGGCTCTTTTTTAGCATGCTGATTATGACTAACATTGGTTTAAATGTGTCCAAAGACCCCCCCCATCCAGTTTGATTTCCTCAGGACAAAAAGGTGGTAACACAAGGGGGACAGAAGCTGTCTATAAAGGACATACTAGACAATTGTTTCCAAAACCGTAGTCTCAAGTCTATGGGTAGCCACACTTACTGTATTGAAAAGGATTCCTTTCTTATAATGATAAAAACAGCACATTGAAGTAGATATTGTTCTAAATCCTCATTATACCAAGGAAACGGTGATTTTCAGGGCAAGCAAAGGGTTGATTTTTCTTGCTGTCTTGCTCAATTACTCTGAGGATGCAAATGTTTGATTAAACATCCGGCCGCTGGGCTCTGCGCTCCTGCAAATACCATGTATCTGTTTGTCATTTCACGCAAGTTGGTTTCAGCTGCAGTATAATGGAAACTCAATACTGATGTCATGTCAAGCATGTTTTATACTCCGAGTAATTGATTTATGTGTTATTGACCATGTACTCCATATAGATTTCTTCAGTCAGTTATTTCCTGAAAGCAGCTTATAGAGGATAATATTGACACAATGACATGATTTAGTCAGTTGGAATCTACAGGGGCCTACACCAAATCACTATATGTCATTCTATACAATGAATTCATACATTTATCTCAATAGAGTCCATGCACATATACAGTACCTCACAAGTATATTGATACCTACATGGTCAGCAAAGTTGCTACATACTACATTACCGTAATGCTGACTCCATTATCCTGGGATACATGCAAGAGCCACAGGACATGCCCCAGAGGGATTAATCAAACTTCTCAGCCACAGGTGAATCGATCGCTGTCATTTAAAACACATGCACCAGGGAGATTCACCTGCAGTAAATGTTTGGTCAATGTCACATCTACTGCTTTTTAGTATACTTATCTTTTTCAGACCTCATTCCCTTCAACAGCATTATTCATAAAAAGTTATAATTACTGGAAATTCAGGCAGCACCTCATGACCACTGTTCACAAATTTTCCTATATTAGGAAGGACCTAAGATGTCAGCGGACTGGCCAGAAGACTTCAGAAAAAAAAGTATGTACAAATAATATTTTAAAAGTAGAAAGGGGGGGGCACAAAAATAGCTTAAAAAAATAATTATATATAAGTGAATTGCAGTGCAGTGTGATGCTTTGGGCAATTTTCTGCTGGGAAACCCTGGGTCATGCCATTTATGTGGATGTTACTTTGACACTTACCACCTACCTAAACATTGTTGCTGATCAAGTATACCCCTTCATGAAAATGGTGTTCCCTGATGGCAGTGGTCTCTTTCAGTAGGATAATGTGCCCTGCCACACTGCAAAAATGGTTGAAGAATGGTTTGAGGGTGTAACAGACTCACCTCGCCGCAAGCACTACGGCCTAAGCGTGTCTTCCGGGTCCAGCGGCGTCTCGTTGCTACACAACGGCCACGTCAGAGGCCGCTCGTAGCTCCGCCCCCCGCTCGTCACTCACAATAAGAATCAGCTGGGTTCGTTTGTTCAGGGTTCTAACGTCGTGATTCATTGAGCAACTAACCTGAACGAATAGACATCTCTGCATGTTGGATTGCTGCTTAACACTGTACCTGGAAGATAACCTTCACCCAGGCTCCTCCAGCACCACCAGACTGCTGTGCCCAAGGATATTACAAGTTTATTCCTCCAACTCATAAACCGCAAGTAACCCAGGGACAGCAATTATCTTACATTGAATTGTGCTGGTTGTATGACCGTACAGCATCCAAACTGAGGAACTGTCTGTATGCTATTGTATGCTAGGTTGTGCTTCCTGATACACACTTACAGAGCTAATTGCTGTGCCTACTACACTCCCCACCTCCATTGCTCAGGGTTGTTGGGTAGTGTTCAGGAAACTACAAAATCATCACACCCCAATGACATTACTTGGACTTTTCATTTGTTTTACTTACTGCTTGTGAGAGGAACCTGCATGAGTAATTAGTGCTTTACTTTCCCCTTGTCCTGTGGTGTATGATGTGTATTGAGGCTCCGACTTCACTCACTACTACATAGAGTGTTACCGAGAACCTCCCCACTGAGCCACATCCTACAACCTACCGCAACCGTATAGATCCGCAGCTGAGATCCATCACACATCCACGCACAGTTGCTCGACTGTTACAGAGGGACACAACAATAAGTTTAAGGTGTTGACTTGGCCTCAAATTCTCCAGATCTCAATCCAATCAAGCATCTGTGGGATGTGCTGGAAAAATAAGTCTGATCCATGGAGGCTGCACCTTGCAACTTACAGGACTTAAAGGAGAACTATGAGGCGAGTGATTTTCACTCAACCTCATAGTTGGAGCCGACGTGTGAGAATTAAACTGTCGCACATTTGCTCAATAGATCAGGAAGTGAGCGAACACATACAGTCGCTCGCTCACTTCTCGATCATGTCCCAGCAGAGAGCCGTGACTGTCACTCACGGCTCCCTGCAGGGATTCTCCCCCCTTCCCTCTCCGATCCTCCAGTCATGACTGGAGGAACGGACGGGGAAGGGGCGGGTACAGCTGGCTCTGCCTCTAGATAGGCAGAGCCAGCTGTCAATCACGCAGCTGGGTGGATCTCGACAGTAAAGGATCCGTCCTGGCTGCGGCGGTCTCAGTATACCGCGAGCTGTAGCTGATATACTGAGCTTTGGGTCACGGGAGGATGCTAGTTTATGTCCTCCCGTGACCCTAGGGAGAAATATGGGGAAAAACACTTACCCCATAGTTCTCCTTTAAAGGATCTGCTACTGACCTCTTGGAGCCAGATACCACAGCGTACCTTCAGAGGTCTAGTGGAGTATATACAATGACTTATCAATATTAGGCAGTTGGTCATAATGTTATGGCTGATTGGTATTTAGATATATATTAAAGTTTTTTTATAAATTTGAATGTGTAATGATGGCCAGTATCAAGAAGATGATATTTTTGTATTACTTCATTTAGTTCCCTTTAGAAATGACTTATCAATAGGAATTACTAAGTACAAATAATTTGAAGGTGCTTATACATAAGCCCATAACGTTTCTTCTGCATCAGGATACCAAATGATTGCTTTATTGTGTAATTAGATGTCTTACAGGCATTTCAGTCATTGATATAATTGTTGTTTGAGTGCATTAGCTCTGTTAGTATCGCAGTCTGTCCAGCCACACCAATTACATTGCATATTTAAGGGATTACTCCTTGGCCCGTGTGTAGTATCTGACATTTTCATCAACTGTACATTTAGATATTTGTACCTTATCACTCCTGCATGAGTCATAGCCAGATAAACAGCTTTGCCAAGATTTCAAGGACATTAGTGGATGAACTTTTGAGTCCTAGAATCACATACACTCTCCTGAAGATAAGAGAATTCACCTCCCAGCTGATACCTTTGTTTTTTAGGAATTTCTCTGCTACTAGAATCTTTTATATGCTACGTGATGCCAGTGCTTTGGTGTAACTGGCATAAGGAGTGTATGTTCTTGCCAAGCACATAAAGGAGCTTTTATCATGCCTACTTACAGACCCCTCTTTAATCCTTTACCCAGGGATATTAAATTCCTTTCTGTAATATCACAATGAATCCACCTTGAAATATCATCCCCCCTCTTGTTATTATTTTATCTTGGCCGTTTCCCTGAGATTGTATAATTACCCCATGAAAGGGTCAACAGAGAAACTTAAGTGATGTATGTGGGTAACAGCCAAGTCGTTTACTTTTAAGACCCATTGCAGTACAGAACAAATGTATTTAGCAAGAAAAAAACCTATTAGGTTAATACAAGGGGCCTTTTTTATGTCCACCTCCAGCCCTTCAAAGAAACATGTCAAGAGAGAGATATGTACGCTATCCTTGCTGAGCCCCTTGTGGAAATACTTTCACTGACCAGGAAAAAGTGTGCAGAGCAGTTGTTAAAGGACAAGCAAGGCAGCCATATATTTTGTATTTTCTGAAACATGTCAGAAAAGGCAATCTATGCATTTCTTTCATGGCAGATCTTATTTCAATTAAAATATATTGCTAAAACAAGAAATGTCCATGCTGTTATACACAATAGTCCTCAAAACCCCTAATGACTCTAAGTTAACAGGTAAAGCCAGCCACACACTGTAAACTGGCCAAAATTCTAACTGTGGGTGTCCCTGCCGCCAACTCCCGGTTCAGAAAATTTCAATTGAACAATCAAAGGAGCCAGCTGGAAAATTGTCAGCCAAACAGTGACTGCAGTCAACCAGCTACAGTAAATGCTTGGGTATTCTGACAGCCATGGGTGCCATCAGGGAAGATTCCTCAATCACGCTGTCAATGGGGGAATCCAGCAGTTTTCTCTTGTTCATCCCACTGTATGGCCAGCTTAAGAAGTGATAATAATACCGCTGAATCATGTTAGGAAACTGGTTGGATAATCTTTAGCCTTGTTCTATCTATCCACAAAAGACTACAGCTCTTTAAAGAGTCTTTGCCTATTCAGCACATGAGTATCTGTTGCGGGTAAAGTACAAAGGCATTATAAACCTGCACTGTGGACTGAAGCCAAAATGTGCTTTTATATGCTTTTTCGTATATGACAATAAATAGGAATCCCACTGAAACTGTTATTTCAGATTGTTGAGTATGTGGGGTGTTAAATCTCCTGCCAACTTCCTATGTGTCCCAGGAAGTCTAATGATCTGTATGCCCGGCTTCTCAGGTCTGCACACTTTCATGGTAATTAAAGGGAATAATACTACCACTGTTGGACTTTATTCTATACTGTTCAAAATGAAGCAGGAGGATTGATTCATGATTCTGATGAAGGGGGCTTGCCCCAGAAACGTGTCAATCTTGGCTGACTGCGGCCTTTGGATGGTGATGTGACCGGAGGCTACCGTGTTACATAGTCGGGGTGATACCATGTTGGGTTAACAGACAGTGTGGCCTCTTGTTTGTTGTTAAAGCCTGATGAAAACGTTTGCTTGTGAGTACTTTTATCCCTTGTTTTATTTATCCTAATAAACCATTTTACACACGGAGGTGGCGCTCTGTTCCCTTTTGTTGAAAATATGAACTGCCTGGCTGTCATGGTCACCCTCGGGCTTCAATATGTCTCAGACCCAGAAAAAGCATGCAGATAAGGATTTCTTACTTACTCTGACTTTCCTAATCTGCATATTCGCTACAGATTAGTGGCTGAAAATGTATTGAAGGCAGAGGATTGGCAAAGGGCACTTTCAGAAGGTCAGCAATGGCTGCCCCAAAGTTTCCCTCAAGGAAGGTTTACTTAAAGATACATCTAGCAAACCAATTGTGTTAGAGATTAGAAAACAAAAAAACTGCTGCCATCTTTCTTCTGGCAGAATATTAGGTTTCTGATATGGTTTGTGGTGCCCCATACATATCCTTATTACTAAACAGCAGTATGGTCAATTACCTAATGTACTGTATATGATATGTATGGTAGGTATATAAATTGTACAATAATGCTGAATTCCAGGCAAACAGCTAAATATACATATAAAATACACATGAGACAGCTGTTTTACCAGCCAAAGGATTTGAATTTCTCTCCATCCAGTCCAGAGACTTACACAGCTTTGCCGCATAGCACAGCATTCTCTGGCAAGGGAAGGGACATTATATTTATTTGCTGCACTATCATTTTCACTCATAGGTTTCCACCTTCCCCCCAGCCTGGACAAATAAATCAAAAGAGACAGACTGATGAGCTTATCTTCCTGTCACTCTGCTCTCTCCTCTTTTAGCATGCTCCTTACACTCCAGCATGCCTGATTGGCTTATTGTGCTGCCTCTCCCTCCCCCTCTCTGAGCTCTGCTGTACAGTATTACAAGAGTTTGATACCAGGTCAAATGTATGTACTTACAGTGCTTGCATTACAAAAGTACATTTAATTATATATTAATGATTACAGAGCTACATTAATGTGTGCCTTACCTAATTGCATGGAATTCAGCTTTACTTAATTGTAAATATTTGTAAGTCATGTGAGTATAAGTTGCTTGGACCAAAGAGTGTGCATAACAATAAAAGCTCAAAAAAGATATACTAGTTGAACATTTAGAAATCCTGTGCTTTACCAAACAGCTTATCTTTAATGCCTACTTCCCCAGTAACACACTCACCTTCCCCTTCTTCTAGCTCTGGTCTGTTCAGCAGCCCCAAGCAAAGAAAAGAAAGACCCATACCCCAAGGAAAGGTACCTTTGGGTATGGGAGTACATGTGAACCACTCCCCTTTCATCCATGTGACAGTGTTTGTGCTTGCTGATTGGCTCAGGACTGTCACATAGAGGCAGAGAGAGAGTCTCTAGCCTTGTATAAGCTCCGATTATAGTGTCTTACTCCGGGGCATCCCTAGACGTCTAGTCGCCTGAGCCCGGTGGGATTTGCTTGTGATGCACGTTCCGGGGGGGGAAAAGTTTCTCTTGGTCTACATTCCAGGGGGTTTAGTTGCCTTTGGTGCACATTCTTCTGGGGGTGGGATTATGGGTCACAGGTTGCTTAGAGCTCTTGGCCCCCCACGTGACCCAACGAGCTGGCATCTGAGGAAACTGCCTGAGGCTGGTTTATTATAGGGATAATTGGTCTTACTCAAAGCTTCTTTTCCTCACTACAGGCAGCTGGATGGCGTAATCACATAGACTAATATAGCAAGCTATAATTTCACTGCATTTTTTTGAAATGATGGGTAAAAATGCGAAAAGACTGCATGAAAAAAATATAAGTTTTAATTATATAATGTATGTATGGGGGTCTTACATAAACTGGTGTGACTATACTGTAGGCTGCAGAGGCAAATACGTTGTAGGTGGCTTTTCTCTATATAGTTTTTGGCTGAGCATTTTTTACCCCTCATCAGTACAAATAGTAATTTCACACAAGCTTACATTATATATACATTGTCACAATATTCTAACATGGGTCAGGACCAGTTAAACCAGAAAATGTTCTTTATAAAAGGAGTGACCCTAGCACAGGAATTTTGCGTTGGGCGCCATAGGTTGTGTGCCTATAGGCTCTAATGACCGGAATCCGGCCCTGAGCATATGCAATTCTACATTTTATTAATAGCTCTTTCACATAAGACAACCTTTTCAATTTAGGTTTAGTGGTGTCATAAAGTGGAAGTTCCAGAGTATACCAATTCCATATCCTAGCATGTAATATTAATGAACCTATATAATTTATTAAAAAAACAGCCTTATCTTTGTATGATATTGTATGTAGCTGTGTGTGTACCGAGGTTCTACGCATTGCATTTAATGCGAATGAAAAGTGGAGGATTATGTCTCAGTCAATATTTTGTTTCTTTTCGGTGGAATGCAGATAGGTGGACAGGTATTTTTCCCTCTGACGTCTTTCCGCTGCATTCTTCCTCACTGTAAGCAAACAGTCCAGACTGAGAACAAAGAACCATCAAACTGAGTGGGCAGAATGAATCGACTCTCCTCTTTCTGAACTGGTATCTGATCATCTGTTGTCCACCAAAAGAAGATCATCATTGTTCAGAGAAACTAGATTCCCCTTAACAAGAGCTGCTTCATTTACTATACAGTACATAGTCACTGAAAACATATGATTTTACTCAACAGACTTTAGGGAAGAGCAATGATATCCAGTATCCATAAATAATAATTGGCTTAGCCTTTCTCAATTAGTGTGCCATGGCAATGCCATTGCCTTCTATCTGTGTCAAGGATGCCTTTACATTTTTGCTAAGGGGGACTCTGGTGTGAAGGTGGCTCCATGAAGGTGGCTCCTGATGTAATGGGGGGACTCTAATGTGAAGGTGGCTCCTGATTTGAAGGGGGATTCTTATGTGAAAGGGGGACCTGATTTGAAGGGGACTCCTGATGTGAAGGGAGGACTCTGATGTGAAGGTGGCTTCTGTTGTGAAGGGGGACTCTAATTTGAAGTGAGCTTCTGATGTGAAAGGGGACCTGATTTGAAGGTGGGACTCTGTTGTGAAGGTGGCTCCTGATGTGAAGGGGGCACTCTGATGTAATGGTGGCTTAATCACCTGCATAGTTGAAAGCAGATCAGACTAAATCAGTTGAAGCCACATTTTGAAGGCTGTTTATTAGGATGCTGTTATCTGCCCATTCAGGGCAGCACCTGGATGTGTGGTTAGGAGCACCTCTAATAAAAATTGTCACCTTGCTTAAAGGTTCGTCTAGATTGTTTATTTGAATGGATATGTCAGATACAGCCAACCCATTTCTGAAGAATTAGACTTCCACTTCTTCAGTGCTTCAGTAACAATAAGAAGTAGCAAATTTAGGAAACGCTGTACTTTGTAGACTGAATTAGGGCTGGATGAGCTCTGGGTATCAGCATCTCTTCATACCTTATCATCCTGGCATGGTATATTTACCTATTGCCACCTCCTTGCCTTGTGACCTCCCCAGTGTACAGTAGTAGGGCCTGCCACTGTCACATAGAGGAGGACAGTAATATCACCCATATAGGTAAGCACTAACAACGACCAGCTGTGGAGCTTAATCAGGGTGGACTCCTGCAGAAAGGAGACAGGGAAGTAGCATGAATCAATGAGTACACGTTCCTGGAAGGTTGGCCTATCAGGAGCCACTGTCGCCTTTTCCTGAATTGACAGCTGACACTGTCTCTTTAAACTGCTTTTGGGACTCTTGCCACATGATTCTGCACTGGGTAATATCCCTGGGAACTACAGAGAGTCAGTCAAAAAATATTACTCATAGCCATTATGGATTGGTAATGCTGCATTCACACAGGAGTAGGATGAAGAAAGGCATCCAACAACCATATTGTTAAGCCAGGGATGGGTTCCACCAGGGTAAGCAGTGAAATACATATGTCACTAAGGCCAAAACTTATGTACTGCCTTGTAACAGATTAGAGTAGAATCACTATGTAGGGGCACCTTGTTGCATTGGTGTGACTTCCACATACAATTGGAACCTCTGTGCTTATCACAAGAAGCAGATGAATTAAGACTTGCATACGTATTATTGTTCAGAGATTTACTAGGTAGTAAAAGGGTATCTATGGTAAAAAGCTAAAACGAAATATGTATTTCTATATTGAATTTCCACAACTTCTATCCCACTCCTAATAACCATATCAATCTAGAAGTTTGTAAACTTACTTATTGAAGATGCCCATAGGATGTCATTCTTCAGCGCACTGGCACAATTTTACTCAGCCCTGTGAATATGCACTTCTTTGTGTCCCAACTGTCACAGACCCTGCCTTCCAAACTATAGTTGTCTGAACATTATAACATTATCATTGCTTGCTGCAAGAAATGCATGATGGGCTATGTAGTCTTGAGATATTAAGATTCCATCAAATAAAGCAGCAGGGAAAGAGATGCAAAGCACACTAGAAAGCCAAGAATTTGTTGAAAGTGATGGGCAGACAGAAGGCAGCACTCACTACATAAAAGGGATTATTTTTTAACTAAGCTTTGATTGCATTATCGCAAACAACTCTAGTATGTATTCCCAGTACAATGCTGATGTTATACCAGGATAGGATATGCTCAGACAGTTCATTTAAGCAGATATGAGGATAGTCTTAGAAACAAATTGGCAATGGCCGTTTTATTATTTTTCTCCAGACAGGTTCTCTTTAATGATCATTTACTGCCTGTTATACAAAACAACATTCACATCATATTTGCAAATTATATATATGGCCTGCGAGTCCCCTCGTTGCAGTCAGGATAGACATAACGCTACTTCTGAAGTCAGTGACACACAGTTCTAGGTAAACAGGTAGGCATTTGCACTAGCTCAAGTCTTATCTCTCATCAGTCCAAACAAGTCAAGATATAAAATGATTTAGCCCATGAATAGGAACCCTGTAATACTTCCTAACTAAGGATGTAAAAGATTTGCTACTGAACTGAGAAAACGCAAGTTTGTTCGCAGGGCAGGAAAACATTTTTGTATTATGTTTGTATCAAATTTCTTGAATTTTTTTACAAGTGGGTTGAGAAAGACACACAGCAATTGAATACAGCTGTGGAGCTCCGTTTACATAATGAATACTCTCTCTGATTTGGCAAAGAATTGCCTCCCTGTAATATTTTGACAGAAAATACAAGCCTCTCTTTGGAAAGGCTCTAAATTTGTTTTTTATTTTCGGCTCGTCCTGTAATTTTACATGAAATCATGTAATACCGAGTCTAATCCTGATAAACATCATCTGCTCAGTGTTAGCATGAAAAAAAAAAAGTGTGCATTGATGAAATAAAGCACACTGAAGGCACAGATAGGAGTGAAAGGCCATCTACACTAGAAACGTACAGTGATATTAAAGGCAAAAGGGTTTTAAGCTATTTTAAATGCTGATGAAATCTCTTACAATGGATGCTGCTTCTCAATGTTTTAAAAGCTGCAGTTTCCTGCAGAATCAGCTGGTCCCCTAAGCACTGGTCCTGATATCCTGTTTTAGGGTGGCTCCTTTCACTTGCAGGGTCCTATGGAGGCACCCTTGTGTGTGTTAATAAGCTGCGTTTGTACCCATAAATACACAGATACAGCAAGGCAAGCCACTCCCCTGCTCCCTATTCTCCCCTCATCCATCTTCCCATTCACCAAGCTAGTATATGGACAGTTGCTGGAGACTGTGCCGTCCCTTGTGAGCTTGTACTGGACAGGAAGTTCATGGAAGCTGAGAGAGTTGGAGCCAGCTGTTTAGAAACATGACTGTAAGCGTTTGGGAAAATTTTTAAAAAAAAGTACTTTGCAGGGAAATGTATATTTGTGTCATCTGGATTCAGTAATCAAAATAAGTTTGAGAATCTAATACTACTTTAATATGGAGAGACTTAGGAACACTCCAGTCAAATTTAAAAATTACAGAGCAAGGTACACAAACTAGACACTCAGGGGTTTCAAAATGCTGATTAATGCATAGCTGTACTGCACCAGTCAACATCATCAACTCGCGAACCTCTGAAGTCACCGGTAGTGGAGGAGGCGGGGCCGGTGCTCGGCAGCAGGGGAGGAGGCGGGGTCCGGTGACGAAGAAGGAGGCGGGAGCTCTGTCTTGTCTTCTCCCACCTTTTTTGTTTTGGGTCAGCGAGGCTGCTTATCACAAAGATGGGCCAATAGTAGAGTGTCGAGGGTAAAAGGTAGCACGCCAGAGCCGAAGAAACCTATCACTGTTTCCGTAACAGAAGGACCCAGGTCCCTGGGGTCTCTGCAGGAGATCCTAACTGACATTTAAGCCTTCTGGTCTGGTGGTGCCTGGTAATTGAAGCAAGCATCAGTTGAATTTTTTTTTTAACTTATGTAGATTTTTTTTATACAGTTGCAGTGTTTGTTTGGTATTATAGCCATTTAGTTATAGTTCTTTTCCTCTCAGAAACAACTCGGGTGATGATTGAAGTCACTCAATGAACAATTCATGCTATCCGGGAAACACTGCAGTTGTACACAACTCATTTTTGTATGTGTTTATATTCTGGATTTATTGATACAGCAATACTTATTAGTCCATTGATTTAATAATTAATTCAATTAGGTTTCCATAGCAATGGGGAGCGTATATTTCTGCTCGCTTCAGTAAGGTATTGATTCTGCTATTCTGGTGCTCTGACCTATAGACATGAAATATGACGATCACCTGATCCATTCGTTTTAAGAATTAACTAAACATCTTGTGGCTGGTCACTGGCAAATTGTCCTGATCACTATTGTC
>NW_017307571.1:356586-361356 GCF_000935625.1 Nanorana parkeri
CCCACCTCCGATATAAATGACACTGACAGTGCTTGCTTCACCACTCATCTCCTCCCCACCTTTCTTCTCTTGAATCAGTGTATAATGGAACATCATCTCTGCTAGTGAGTCAGGGAAGTGGATTCCCTTATTCTTAATCCATGGGTTAGCACATTACTATGAAGGCCAGCAGTAGAGATCAGCAAACAAAGGCAAGCATTCAGTGTAATATAATGGTAGAACTTTTCTTATGGTGATTTGGGACACTGAATTCCCTTATTTGTATCCATGGGTAAGGCTATTACTATGAAGTCTAGCAGTAGATATCAGCACACAAAGGCAAGCATTGAGCATAATATAATGGTAGATCTTTTCTTATGGTGATTTGGGGCAGTGGATTCCCTTATTTATACCCATGGGTAAGGCCATTACAATGAAGGCTAGCAGTAGATATATCAGCAAAAGTAGGCAAGCATTAAGTGTAATTTAATGAGAGATCTTCTCTGCAGGTGATTTGGGGCAGTAGATTCCATTTTTCACTCTTCTGTGTTACGCCATTACCATACGTGTTGTGCGCTACATATCACCAAGAATGTGATTTTAATCATTAACATAATGTACTCATGGATAATATAAGTTGGATGTTGTTATTCCCCATGGAGAGGTCTTGTTGATAAGAACTGACACACAATCTTTCTTGTGAAAATTCTTCGCAGAACAATATATACAATAGCTAACAACTCGCTTGATGAATTATGATTACAGATACAGTATGTTCAGTATGAAACATTAATTTAAAGTGTATATCTAGCCAAAGCTGTTTGTTTTTACTAGTTTTGCATAGAATTGAGAAGGATTAGAATCCCTGTTATGTTTTTACTGCTATGTGAGGCTTTGTTAGAGAGATTCCCCCCACTAACCCGCAAATCATACTGATAATTGTATAGCAGTTATAGAATAGTTTCACTTATCACTTTGTTTCCTAGGAAAAAACATAACTGCAGTCTATAAGAGATCATTGTTTCTGAAACTCCAAATGACTTGAAGCTCAACTGCTGACCAATTGACTTTGTGCAGCATTTGAAGCTAGTGACAGAATCACCATGTTTTGCAGTGCAGTTGCTGATCATGCCACACCAGCAATCTGTATTAAAAAATCACTGTAGCCAGCTACAGCAACAACTCTGTTGCCAGCTACCAATCGCCAGTGAAAAAAGCAAAGAAATGTGTGGCTGCTATAAATTTCCGCTACAAAGTTGCTAGTGTGACATGGCCCTTAGTGTAGTGTAGGTGTAGCGTTGCCCAATGCAGTCACAATGCAAGATTAAGGCAATTTTCCTTATGTCCTTTGGTTTCAGTTCACACCAACATGCTGCTGTGCAAAAAAATAGAATATGTTGCATTCCCGTGCAGCCCTTTTCAACACCCTGTAATGTGCCGAAATGCAGTGCAATGTTTAGTGATTGCATATGGGTTAACTTAAAATATAAGTTAAAAATATATAAAACTGCAGCAAAGTGCAGCACAACCTAAAAATGCATACCAGCGCATAAGCATTAAGTGTTAGATAACACATATGTTATGGTGTGAACAAGCCTTTATTGTCACAGTGACAATGCTTACACCAGACAGGAAGTATTGAGTGTAATATAAGGGAAGATATTCTCTGTTGGTGATTTGGTGCAGTGGATTCCCTTCTTCGTACCCATCGGTCAAGGCCACAATTGTGGTTCTAGCCTTCTGTTACTGTTTATTGCTGAAAAGCCGGCCATACACTGGTACATTTTTTTCTAAACGTTCATATGAAAAATCTCGTCAGAGCATTTAATAATGCCATCAGAGACTTGGCAAATGTCATTCGAAATATCATATGATTTTGACATTTGATTTTTGAAATGAATGTATTTTCTTGAATTCACTGTTAGAATTTTGTTTGTTCGAGAAAAAAAATTCCATCCTGTTCCTTTGATTTTTTTGTCACTGTAGCTGAAATAAATCAATGATTTGACCCCATTAACTATTAGAAAATCAAATAAACATTTCGAAAACAACAATTTGTGAATTATATTCTACTGGTGTATGGCCAGCTTAAGTCTGGTGAAACCATTGTCACTGGGACATTAAATGAGGAGAAAATTCACCCTGGAGCCCTGGAAAGCAGTAAAAACCTGGCAGAGATTCAATTCCTGCCCATTCTATCCAAAAATAAAACTTTAGTCTGGACACACACTTTAAAGAAAAAGAACGGATTACATTTCCAAAACATTAAAGTAGACAACGTGCACTACAGATTGCCATGGTATTAGTTTGCTTTTTGGACTCAGCACAAGATCCAAACATGTTAATCATTCACAGTTATCAGATTTAACTTGCAGTGCACTGTAGTAATGGCTCCTATGTGATATCTCCAGCTATCCAGCTTGTATATTAACTGGTTACAATGTTTTCTTCGAATTTCTGTGGATTGTAAACTCAAACCCTGATAATATAAGCCAAAGAGGTGGAGTAATGAAATGTCATGTTGCAAGACCTATGACCTAGACCAATGATAATCTTCTAATTGCATAATTGTTTGTCGTTTCTTCATGTTAATTACTTAACTGTTCTGTAACCTGTGCTAACTGATAGTGCCCGGGGACCTAAATGTGGCCAAACAAACATAGCTGAATAGTGTCAGCAATGGCCATTCATTACTTATGGAATCAAGATGTCTTTTTTTGGGGAGATATGTTTTTTTTTTTGGTACAGCTGTAGGATTTAAGTAGCTTCAGTGACAAGGCCCAAATAAAACATGGTGTCTATCCTCTGATTGACACCATAGGACTTCTAGGGAACCCAAATATCAGGTATGTTTGAAAAATGGGGGTTTATTTTCTGCCTCCAGGTGTGACACTTGATCTTCTCTAGAGCCTGAGAAGTTGGTCTCTTGGCTATGTGGGATAGTCAATGTGCACAAGGTTTTCCTGCAAACGGTATATCGGAGAACTTTATTATTCAACTCATTCTGCAGAGTTCATGTACTTTGATCTTCTGATCATTGCCTTTCTGTGAAGTGAACAGGCTTACTCTAGATAAGGGTGTCTTAAGATGCACATGTACAATAAATTTAACCCTTCCCTCAGACAGTATAATAGCAGCATTCTTGTTTAAAGTGAATCTATGGCCAGGCTATGGTCAGAACTCCTGATCTGTGTTTATATAAAAGATTAGAAAGCTGCCTATTCATTGGTGTGAGGAAAGGGCTGAGCAGTTGAGAGTACAATTAAAACAACTTCAGTGCTTCTGTGGTGAATTTTGAGGATTAATTGCTCCATAGTGTCTGCAGCTACAGAAGTCAGTAGTTGAACTGAACCCAAAACTGTTTTTAGCTTTGGATTGTGTCAGCTTTTTTGCCATCTGTGTCCCCTTGGGGAGATTTCCCATCACATCTTTGATAACCACAACAGGAAGTGAGAGGAAATCCCTTATAGTGAGGAAAATGCCTGATGGTCAGTAGAGTCACCAGAACTAGTGTACCCGTTGGAAGATTTCCAATCAATTCCTGTTCTAATGACAAAGGTTGGGATTTTATTTCACTTTCAGGTGATAATAGTCACTAGGACAATTAGAGAGGATGAATCTACCTAAAGGGGCCACAGAAAGCAATATAAACTTGACAGGTGTTCTAATACCGCTCTACTCTACCAAAATTAAAAAAAAATGTTTTGGCTTCAGTTGCACTTTATGGTACTAATAGGCATGGGGTGACTGTAATATCCAACTCAATATCCAACTCAACAAGTGATTGTTCCTGCAATGATAATTGTATAAATATTAATTATGGGCCAAGCTTTAGACACTGTGGAGACCGCTATGGCTTTATCTCAGAAAAAAATCTAACCTATCCAGTGAACTATTACCATGAGAATGGACAGCTTGGTGTGCCAGAAGATAACATTGGGCCCATAGACTTAATCATGCCCTGATCCAATTAAAATCTGCCATACTGTGTGTCAATTATCTTATGTCAGCACTTATGCAGTAAGAAAAATTACCCTTTTAGACAGCCGTCATTGGTACAGATGTCCCCATTGGATGATTTTCCCTCACCTCCTGTTTTAATGACAATTGTAAAATTCCAGAAATCACTTTGGGGTCTATTTAGAAACAATTCACACAAAAATGACCACTAGATGGAAATGAGGAGCATAGCAAATAAATACTAATCTCCTATGCTCCTCAACTCTATCTAGTGGCGATAATGCAGTATTACAGCATATGTGACATTTGACCCGAAAAGAGAATATATTAGGAATGTTTATTTTGCCATTATTCGCACAACACGAACGCTCACAGATAAATAGACCCCTTTGTGTCCCCGTGACAACAGTCATCAAGAAACACAGCAATAAAAACTTGACTGGGGTTCTAACTGTTCCCTACGCTATCCAAAACTAAGAGGGTTATTCACTACAGAGCTGAAGGATCCAGCTGTAGCTTTGGCCGCCTTAGCCCTTCGGTTCAGTCAAACCGAAAGGCTGCTGTATGGGCTATTCATAATAGCCTGTACAGCAGCCTAACCCATATGCTTTGGCACGGCTGAGCCGCAGTGGCAGGCGAAGTGTGGAAAAAAGTTGACCGAAGCCGACCGATCTCCACGCAAATGACAGGTGGGCGGAGCCAGTCGCAATCTCACGGCTCGCTCTGCCCAGTTGTGAAGACAGATCAGCTTCCCCAAATGACCTGAGGATGCTGATCTGTCATTAAACAATAACAACTGGGCGGAGCCGGCTGTGATGTCACAGCCGGCTC
>NW_017307571.1:361455-367431 GCF_000935625.1 Nanorana parkeri
AAACAGCTAGGTGGAGCCAGCCGTGATCTCAATTGTTTATATTTTGCTGGCATCTGTCAGATTTGGCATTATGCAGCGGGAGTTCGTCGCGTGCGTTTGGGTTGGCGTGCGTCTTTTTTAAAAAGAATTTTCCTTTGAAATATATATTTTTAATATTTCTATATCTTTACATTTTTAAAATAATTTTTCAACTTTTTTTTTTCATTCATTTAACTTATTTTCTATTCTGCTCGCTACCTCAGAGGTACTGAGCAGAATAGCCGAGCCTATGAGAATATGTCTGAACGGCAGCGAGTGAGCATCCAGATGTTGGATCGGTTGAGTTGAAAACCTTCTGCACTTCGGCGCAGCCGATGTACGGCTGATTTTAGCCGATGTTCGTCTTAAATCAGCCGTACAAGGCTGAAGTGAATAGCCGAACAGTGTCAGCTCACTTCACTTCGGCTCGGTTATTCACTCTGCTGCCTTCGGCAGCTAAATTAGTAACCCCCTAAAAGAGAAAAAAGTTTTGGCTGGCAGTATACTTTAACATTTCGTATTGCTTTTTAAATTTGTCTGTTGATATTTTTATGGGTCCAGGGATGATTTGACAAACAGGACAACAACTTAAAATCCAAAACCCTGTCCGGTTTCCACATTCAGATCCATGGACTAAGATGAAACAAGCTGTTTAGAGAAAAGGAATCACTGTCAGCCAGATCAATGCTACAGTGGAAATAGTATGAGCCAGAAGGGGCTTGTATTGGCATGGAATGCTTTCTGCAGCTTGCTTAGTCCCCACCAGAAGGAATTTAGGCTGTCTTGGATAGAAATGAGTGCAACGTTATGTTACAATTATATAATTTGGAACACTCACTATATGTCATATTAACCTGCAACAAACACAGTTACTGCGTTATTAAAGATCTTTGTATATAATGATTAATATTAAGGAACTTGGCTGCTGTTTCATACTGTCTGAAATAAACTAAATCAGAACAGTGTAAGCACATTGGAAATTCTTCTGCCAAGAGCAACTTCTTGGCTTTCCCTGCAATGTGGATTGTTCTTTCTGTGACATTCAGATCTGGTTTGTGTTTATACATAGGTTATATCTATACAGGGTTCATAGTATTGTGCAGCTACAATGATTCACAGGCAGTAGCACAGTGGTCTCTTGGGGGCATATAACTAAAATCTGTACCAAACATTCATGCTTGGTCTGCTGCCATTCCACTGACAGACTGTTACTATGCACAAATTAAAGAAAAATCAAATGCACGCACTCATGTACGTAAACAGGCACGCACACACTAAGCTCACCAGGCTCCACCTATGACTAAATCACAACTTTTGGGAGGGGTGACCCTTTAACAAGCACGAAGGTTGGGTTTTCAAGAACATACTACAATCCTGGCAACACTTTACTGGTAGCGAATATCCCATAAAAGATGGTTTTCAGTTCTACAAAGGAGTTCTAGAGGGAAGTGATTTTCGAGAGCATTAAACTGTTCAGACTCATATCCCATGCTATACAAGTTGTTTTACCACATGTATCTTCCCCCCTCAATAGGTCCACTTAATAGGAAACATGTTGTATGCTAAATGTCTTCAGATGAACTGGCAGGCTCTATGGGTTAAAGAGAAGTCTTTTGGGTGCAATCAAAATCATTGCCAGCTGACAGTTTTCAACTCTATAAATGGTAAATGGAGTAGTTACAGTAACTTAACCCTCATGCTGCAAAGCTAGTGTTATCAACAAACTTCAGGCCATTCAGATAAATGATCCATAATGTTCTACAGTTCCGTTTTCTAAGCAACAAGGACAGAATTGACAGTTTCATGTGTTAAGGACGAAGTTTCGTTTTCTTCTGCAACTCTAAAAGTACTTTGATCCCATGTCTCTTTGTTGTGCAACACTGAAGGTAATACAAAATGGTGACCAAATGTAGAAATACAATTGCAGATACAAATGTTAAACTGGCTAAAGCAATTGTCATACCAACCACTTTTTCTTTGTGAAAAGCCGTCCATGTGCACCTTACTTTAAAAAGGTAGTTATAAATTGATTGTTGCCGTTGCCATTTTTGTTTGACTTGCTGTATTTGGTGTGGGGGTACACTGGAGTTGTTCAAATGCCATTGTGTTCTGCTGGGCTTCCGGTGTTTTCCTGTGTCTTTAGGGAGGAATGGGCTACCACCAGACATACCTGCCCTTAAAGTAGTTCTAAAGTCACAGCGTGTACTGTACTTACTTTCCTGTTATAACATCAGCATTGTAATAGGAATACATACTAGAGTTGTTTTTGATAACGCAATCAAAGCTTACTTGTAAACTGCCTTTAATGTAATGTACTGCCTTCCATCTCTCCGTCACTTTCAACCGGATTCCCGGTGTGCTTTTCATCTCTTTCGCTGCTCCTTAATGTTATGCAATCTGGATTTCTTAAGACTACATCTCCCATCATGCATTGCTTACTGGAAGTAATGATTATGTTACATTGTGGGAAGTTCAGAAGTTGAATTGTAGTTGGAACAGCAGACTTAGTAAGAGTTGGGACACAAGGAAATGGATATTAATTCATGAATTCATGCTGTATTTGCCCCAAAATGGAGGCTCTCATAGATTAGAGTTAGGACCACACTACACAGAGGAGCTTTGGTGAGTGTGCTAATATGCTAATATATATGCTAATACATGTAACTAAAGCTTCTGCTTGTTAATCAGTGTAGATTTTTTTTTTCTGCCGGCTAGCTTATAACTGTGCGGGGCAATTTTGTATTGTTTGCTTTATGCAGTAAAGGTCTAGACAGGATTGCACAGGGAAGGTGATCTATTCATTACCGATGTGCAAATCAGGTGAATTGGTGGCAGAATTGTACAAACTTACGCAATCCATATGATTCCTGAATAATGATAGTTGGATTTCTAAACTAGCTTTTTTCAACCAGGGTGCCTTCTGGCGTTTTCAGGGATGCCTTCAAATTTTCGCACAGTGTCATGCATTTCCATGGTGAAGGTGAGTTGGGCGCCAGCACCATGGAAATGTATGATGCCAATCCAGGGCAGGCTGCATCCAGGACCTCCTACATCATGCAGAATAGGAGAGAAATAGACCTCTGTCCAGACCAGCTCCACGTCCTTCTCTCGGCTATGCTGTCACAGCCACAATGCGGTTAAGATTATAAGGTAGGACTCTGATGTGAAGGGGGGACTGAGGACACTGTTGTAAAGGGGGGGTTCCTGATGTGAAGAGGGGCTTCTTATGTGAAGGGTGAACTCTGATGTGAAGCGGGACTGAGGACACTGACGTAAAGGGGGGTTCCTGATGTGAAGAGGGGCTTCTTATGTGAAGGCTAGAACTCCATGAGGGTTTCTCCTTTTTTTTTTTGTGGGGCCCCCCCCTTAAAATCCATACCAGATGTAGGTTAAGGGTCTGTATAGATTTGGGTGTCCCCTCTACTTCATCAACATCAATTAATTTTGAAGTATGGACCAAATGATGCATTACATCCACTAAAAATAAAACCCACGCAATGTGTTAAATGTTTGAAAAGTAAAGGGACTGTAGAATTTTAAATATTAGGTTCAGTTCACTAAGATGATGAGTTGTTCACACAAGCTCAGCCAATCAGAGTCTTTGTCTCATGTGGATACTGTTCTTTACTGCAGCTATTCATTAAGACACGCCACAACAGGGTGGCTGCTGCAGTGTGTTAAATGCATGCACATCACTGTATCTTGTGCATTAACATGCTTTGTGTAGTGTGAATGGGCTGCAACCTGAAAATCTGCAGCAAGTTTACTCTGCACAGCACACCACAATGCACAGTAGTGCATTAAACACATCAAAAATGCATAAACAGATGCTTCAGGAAGCTGCATTGGGCTGCCATTCACAATGAACACAACATTTATGCAACGCCCTGATGTAAATAGGCCTTAGTGAAAGTGAGGAAGCAACTGCCGGGGCACTGGGTGAACCCACTCCAGGAGAGAGGGAAGTATTTGAGGAGGTATATTTTAGGTATTTTAACTCTCCAGGTAATTTACTTCTTATAGGGAACATCTAGAAAGGTTATTTGCGTCTAAGCCCATAGTGTTCACTGGTTGTGTCTGTGGTTGTGTGTGCCTGTCAGTGTTTTTGAGGGTCTGTTAACACTAGTACAGTGTGTTAATCGCACAGTACCACGCAATCACATCTACTGTGGAGAACATTGAAAGCACTGCTGCCAGTGACTAGTAGTCTTAGGAGATTTGGAGAGAAATTGGTGAGTTCATTGCTGTGCTTACTGTTCACCTGAGGACTTGATGGAGAGAAAGCTGTACCAAAGGACCTGCAGTACAAGGATCTCTCTGTTTCTGCTACATTCATTCTGTGAACCTGTGCTTCTTCCACCTCTACTGCTGCATTTTAAAGATTACCCCAAAAATTATCAAGTCACCAGTCATGAGACAGCTCTCAAGCATAGCCTCCTCTTGTACTTTGGCTCAACACAGTTTATTGATTTCATTGTGTTATAAGAAGCACTTTATGGTACATTTTCGTATCGGGAACATCATCAGAGAATTAAAGAATTAATCATTGGTTCTGAAATTCTGCATCCAGCATCCCCCATTCCTACACATACTCATTTTTTCATCTTAAAGTTGTACTCCATGCACAAAACATTTTATTCAAATATATTCTTCAATAGCCACAGAGAATATGAATCCTCTTTGTGTGCATCAAATGCCTTTATAAACCTGGATATTACCATATAAAAGTACCAGTGAAATCAGTGGGCTGCACATAACTTGTACAGAGAGCAGAGCTGTGGGAGGGACCCAACAGTCCCACCCACAGTGTAGAACACTACAGGAGGTGGGCAGATACAAGACCAGCCATCCTGCACAAGGAGAGAGACCAGCAGTGACTGGTCTTTATTACAGAAAGCTACTGCACTGAAGTAACCTTTCACGCCAAATTATAGCAAAGATATGGAAGAAATACACAAAGCTCACCAAATAAGAATACACATGGCTCTTGTATTTAGACAATGTTTACTTTTCCCGTAGTTCAGCTTTAAGGTAATCAAATGACCATACACAATTACTGTACCTGGAAGCATCACTGTTACATTATGCGGTATGTTTGTTTTATTGAACATGTAAAAAGACTATTACTACTCTTACTATTTATGGAATGATTTGTCTGATGTGAGCTGTCTTATACCTATGAGTTGCCTTATGCTGACTGGTCTCTAACAGTGCTAAGCCAAAAGGAACCAAAACCCACCTAAAAACTTATTATTGGCTGTAGTCTACAGAGATTACAGGAAGAGGTTCAACTCTTTCTGCTGCCTAACAAAGGGAGACTGTTCAGTGATTTGCAGCACTCAACACTGGAAGGCTGAATATGGTTTAAAGCTCAACTCAAGGTTGAACCCACATTTGTACCTCCTTCTCCCCATTCACAATCAATACATGTAAACTTTTTTTGCATCTATGGCTTCTGGGGCCAGAAAACCTTTATTGTCTGTAATGTCACTGCTAAACCACTCACACCCCTACCTGGGTCTGGTTGCCTTGAAGGTGAGGGTCTTGTGCGGTGTTCAATGTCACATTGTATGGATGTGTGAGCACTTCACAAAACATGTCTCATGAAGGAGCGATAACAAGACGGGCCACCCTACTTAATGGAGAGCTGGAGATGCTCAATGGAAAGAGCAGAAGTATCATCGGTTGTCATAACCAGATACCGGTGCCCTGAAGCTGTTAGCTGTAAAACTTAGAATTAAAATTTTTTTTAAATGAGGCAGTGGCTTGTCCTTGGGACTATTGTGCTGGTTTTATATGAAAATATCACCAGTAGAGACTAGGGTGTTAGGTGGACTCTCATAGATATGCACAGAACTATATAGCAGTGACATGAGGTACTTCTGTCCTGGGTGAGGCATTCCCCAGCCCCTCTCCCAGCCTGCCAAAGTCCCGCCCCCAGCTTGACGGAGCCCCCCC
>NW_017307571.1:368730-392305 GCF_000935625.1 Nanorana parkeri
CCCCAACCCGGTCACCAAGCTAGTGTGAAGGAGGAAGGGAGGAGCCTCCCTGTCCCTTACTTGGACGCCACTGGTGAGGCATCGAAATCGATGTCCTCAGTGTTTTTGTTTTTGCAGCACTGCTTGTAATTAACAGGCAGCACCCCATCCATGACAGGTTACACAGCGGGGAGGCTGTCCCTGCTGTGTAACCTGTTAGAGGCCAGTCCGAATGGAGAAAAAGCTGTCAGCTTCAGACTTCAAGCTGACAGCTTTTTCCTCCATAATACTAGGTTAGACTCTGCCTCACCTGCCTCCCCTGACCGCATGTCCCTGCTATACAGGTATGTATGAATGTATGGCAGCTTCTTCCCAACAAAGATGCTGTTTGAGTAAGTGAAGAGAGTTTACTTTCTTCCTGTAGTCTCCCTTTAAGTTTCTGTAAAATAGTAAGTATATCAGCATAAGGAAGTAGACACACTATAGTATTCTTAGTATAGTCCTGAACAAAATATATACTACATAGAATTACCGCTAACAGATCACACAATGCACAGCACTTAACAGATCACAAACTGATTAGCCCTTAATATATCACCCCTACATAGTATAGCCCATATTCATTTACATTGCACTGCATAGCCCATATTTAGACACACTAAACAGCATAGCCCATATTCAGGCACATTGCACTGCATAGCCCATATTCAGACATACTTCACTGCATAGCTCATATTCAGATCACTGCAGCATAGCTCTAATTCACTCTGAACAGCTCACACTACGAAGCATAGCCACCATCAACATATCAAACACTGAAAACCGCTTTGCAGATCACACTTACACAACATAGCCTTTACATTGACTCAAAGTTTGACCATACATGATGAATTATGAACAACTAGACTCTCAGAATATTGTCTTCACATTGCATGCATATTCATTGGACTATGCGTGACGAGGGAGCACCCCATAATAAATTAGCAGAGAGCAATACCAAGGCAGTCCAATCAGTGCTCTATTGCGTAGGAAAATTATTCCTGATTCATTTCATGCAACACACAGTCAGTTATGATGAACTTGTGTAATTTCACATATTTAAAAACCATAGTCATTTCCTAATGGCATACATTAACAGGCCTTTCATCTGGTAAAGGTAAAAGAGATGATATGTGCGTTTGCTAGAGATACCGGGGCTTCTAGTTTAAACCAATGTGCTTTGTAATAACAATTTCAGCAACGCACATTGACGCAAGAGTATATGCACGTTGCAGTGCACTGCTATTCATTTTGAATAGTACCCTAACTCATAATAATGTGCACCAAAACGCACGTGCATTGTAGCACACCACAGTTGTGTCATGGCACAACACAACACACATATGTGCACACCCCATGCATTGCGGTGCACTGTGTTATAAAAAATGGTGTAAGTGTGGTTTAATTTGTGTTACAATACATTGGCAACCTAATAGAATAATTGGACTGCCTATGTGTGGCTCTTGGTCCCCAGCAGCCCATAGTCAGTACTTTACTTAGGGACAGTGAAGGAAAATGTTGAGTAAACTGGTTTCCATTAGTTAAATGATTTGGTTTATTTCTATTACACTTGCTTACTTTTTCTGTGTTATTTCATTCTGTGTATTGTTTGTCTTTGAACTTTTATAATGGATATTTCTTAGAATAATATCAAATGTGGTGTCAGTCATTTTTTAAGAGGACTGTAGGTAGCACAGAATTGTAAAGGGACTGTAATAGTAGTGATTTCTAGCAGTCCCACGTAACGTGCCCCCAGTCTCTGTCTCTTGCAACACGTCTGCAGTCTCCAAACAGGCCTGTAATATGTCTGCAGTCCTTGACCATCTCCTGTAGCACACCTGCAGTCTCTGACCTTCTCCTGGTATATGTCTAGTCTCTGACTGTTTTCTGTACCATTACACACTAACAGGGTTATTCACAAAAGGGTGAAGAGTTTGGAGAAGACAGGAGAAGTAAACAATCTAGGACAACTTAGCTGATTAGGAAACATTCTCCAATTCAGCTCACTTTCCAGTTCAGCTATGTTGTCCTAGATTGTTCACTTCTCCTGCCTTCTCCAAACTCTTCATCCTTTTGTGAATAACCCCCCATGGTAATAGTTCTATGTTCTAATATATTATGTTCCTTAAAAAGGAAGCAAACTTCGTTGGAGGGGTTTGTCATAATCCGAAAGTAGATTATGTCACATACCTACCTCCTTCTGTGCTGTCTTCCAGCTGTGACAGGTCCAGGCATCTCCACTCTAGATTCTCCCAGATCCTGCAGTTATGCCGTTTGCCCATTGAGCAGTCACTGATGAGGTTACTCCTGCGCAATTGCACAGGAGTTACATTTTCTTTGACACCTGGCCCATTTACGGAATGGGAAATTAGCCAAGAGTGTACGCAGCATGGCGCGTGCTAGGGTAGAAAGAAATACTTTTTTTGCCCAAAAATCCCCACCTCTCATTTTCTAGAGTTTAATTCCACTTTACGCATCGTAGCCTTAATGGGGTTACAATGACACAGCATAGCCATTACCGAACTACTCTTATGTGGCATAGTAAACATGTGCGATTCGTTTCGTTCCGAATCGAAATTCGGACGAATTTTCGGAAATTCGGACATTCGGATGTATCCAAATTCCGAATTACAGACATAACGAATGCAAAGGAATCCGAATTTCCATTTCCGAAATTCGGTAGCGGTAGTTCGAACGTTCGTTTCGTTTTCTGTTCTTATTCGTTTCTTATTCGTTTCGTTCGTTGGAGCAAAGTGACATTAGAGAAGGAGAAAAATATTTTTTCCCCCTCAAATGTCACTCCCACGCAAACGAACAAGAAACGAATAAGAACAGAAAACGAAACGAACGTTCGAACTACCGCTACCGAATTTCGTCCGAATCCGAATTCCGAATCCGAATTGACTTTCACACCCGAATCCCGAAAAACGGAATAACACAAATCCGAATTTAAAACGAAACTAAACTAAACAAATTTTTTGGCAGTGCACATGTCTATGGCATAGCCCTTTAACAGATGACACATAGCAGAGCCCTTACTTTTCAGACCTCCTAGGGGCTGACCTTTTAAAACTGGCGAATTGAAGTTGTTGCCAATATCAACCAGTCAGGTTTTAACTTTTATTTTATGTTATATTTAAAAAAGAAACCTTATTGGTTACTAAAGGAAAAACTAAATTTTTCTTTTTAAAAGATTTTTATTAAATATTACACTGCCCACAATGCATAAGACAATAACTTGTTTTAAATGGAACAACTCGATTTTGAATTAGCCCCTAATTTTCAAAGAATTTTGGAATAAGCTTTTAGGTGGATCAGTAAAACATGACTTTTTAAAGGATTTGAGGGTGTTCACATAATAAATTGTATGAGAATCCAATCATGTAAGAAAATTTTAAAAAATCCCGGCTTACCGATTTCTTTTCTACATGATTGGATGATCGAAGTGAATATTCACACAATTTATTGAGTGAACATGCTCAAATCTTTAGTAAATCAGCCCGAAGTACAATTTAGGCTGTAAAGTTGAAATATTGTTTTCTCCCTTGACTTTAGATTGAAGTATTATCATGACTTGAATTATGATCTAATTAGTAGATGCAACTTCAATAATATATAACAATATGTATTAGATATATTAGTGCTATTTCATCCATGTTATATAACTTGTCAATCACAAGCCTAGCAAACACTGCATACTATTTAATTATAAGGCAAACATAGTAATTACCAAACACCCTGGCCAACCATTGCTGGGGGGACCCAAAACACAAAAAAATAATTGAAGGTAATAGAAACTGATTTAAAGTGGCTGTAAATGATCTCATAACTCTGCCTTTTACTTCTATACAAAATCAAAACCCCATGTGTAGAGTGGCTGCTTTCATGAAATCACCGTGATCATAATAAACTATAAAGTACAGTCAGTATACTTGGTCAAAATAAAAAATTTAAAATAATACTTTATAAACCTTTAAAACCTAATTACACATGTCAAAGGTATCACTTATGAAACTAGATCTGATTTAAATGTGGGTTTTAACCCCATTATTTTGAGGGGGTCAAAGGTTCAAAATTGTGGTCTGTGCCAAGAGCGCACTCCTATGTTCAAGAAGCTCTACATTCGGATGATCATTAAAGATCTGTGATGTGCTGACGGTCCAAGGGGCATACATGCCCACACTGTTGTCCACATACGCAGCTTGTGATGGCAGCGTTAGTTTCAACTCATCAAGGAAATGCACTTACAATCGGCAAGTGCTTGTAAATTCTTGACCCCCCAATCACCTCATGTTCTTTTCTCCTCAAATGTAATTTAAAGTTATCAGACACGGTCTCTGATTATGTACAATGTAACAGGAACTTTGATACTTACTCATTACAAAAAAATATAGTATCATAATATTGTAATCTTAGTGATCTAGACATTACTAATACGTGGGCATATTTCCTTACTGAGGTTTTTAATTTCAGATGAATTCATTCATTTTCAGGAGTATAAAAACTTTTATCATACAGATTAAACAAAAAGCAGCAATCACTACATTCCATTAGGAGGATTCTAAGAGAGAATATTGAGAACTTGAATATATTGCTAAGTAAACTCCAAAGTTTGATTGATTAACTTCAGTTAAATGTTCATTTCAGGTGTAATGAAAGTTAAATGGAACATTTGTAACTCAGCATGTATAAGGTTACTCACCTCCACTTCCAGCTTAGCAGGCCTATTGATCTTCTTTGCCCTCTGGGTAGAGATTTCTTTTTTTTTTTCTCCGTAGATCAATACCACTTCTTCCTTTTCACCATGATGGTCCCCCTGAATTCAAGCCTTATGTAATACGTTGATGGTAGTCTCTCAATTTCAGCAGAAAATATACCAAGTCCCCTTCCACAAGAGTTTGCTTAGAACGCCATATTGAAACTATAATGTGATCCTGTTTTTCAGGCTCAACCACTCCTTGTTCAGGTGTACTGTGACTTTTTTTTTTTTTGCTGTTTATTAATCTCTCTCTCCTCCTCCTTCACTCCTGTCCAGTGTGTATTCTGTAAATCAGTAGTTGCAGACAGACGGCTGATTCTACTCCCACCTCCCTCTGGGTAATTGCCATGAACCACAGACCCACCCCATGCCGCTTTCAGTATCACTGCTCAACTGTCACGATTTCGCAAAACTTTCTGCAGTTTACTTGCTCCGCAGTCCATCGCTTGTGCCTTTTAAACACCCAAATCCTCAGTTCCTATAATAGGTGTAACTATAAAAAGCTTCTTTGTTCCCTTAAAACGAATATGAATGGCATATTTCTATACAGCAAGAGCTGAAGAGGAAATATGTTATCTCTGAATTCCAAAAAGAAGCCAGTTTCCTAGGATAAAAACCAAATCTGTCACTTGTCAAGCGAGATCACAGCGCTGTACAGCAGAATGAAACGGTGAAGAAAATGCTTTTCATTCTGACATTTTTTGCTGCTGTTGCCAGCTTATCTGCAACAGAAAATCATCAGGTTTAGGGCTTCTATGTTGACAGAAAACCTATGGTGGATAAAATATGGATGCTGCCATTGCTCCCTGTCTGAAAGTACTATTAGCCTGGCTTTTGTGCCATCTAATGCCTTTACTATTTATCAGTCCCTGATTCAAGACAAGTATGCAGATGGGGGGTTCTGCCTTTACCGGCTGAATGATTGACTAGGTCAGTGGTAGGCAACCTCAGCACTCCAGCTTTTGTGGAACTACAAAGCCCATGAGGCATTGCAAGAATCTGGCAACCACAGGCAAAACTCCCAGTGGCAGAGGCATGATAGGATTTGTAGTTTCACCACAGCTGGAGTACCAAGGTTGCCTACTCCTGTTCTAGGTCAACCCACCCACAGAATACAGGAACAGTGACTACAGATGATTGTCTGCAACCACTGTTAGGCCAGCAATTTTCGGGCCAGCTCCTTTGACAAAAGGCAACTAAAAAAACAAACTTTTGACAAAAAGAGGAATGCTGACAATGCCACACACTGCTTGAGTTTCAAGCAATTTTCCAGCCATGTGTGGCTAACTATAGAAAGGAATGAAGCCAGAGACAGCCAGGCGACATCTTTTCTCAGGAGTTTAGAAATGGCAAACGAATGAATCTAATAATTGGTTCTCATTATACATTTAACTTTGTAACAGAATGCTGAGTAGAATGGGGAACATGGAGCCGGATTCCTGGCCAATCAGGAAACCGAGTGGTGGGTAATGCTGTTTGGCGGGCTCAGTGCTGATTGGCCATGAAGTCGGCTTCCTGGCCAATCAGGAAGCCTGGAGGCAGGTCATTACCAGCTGCCCGGTTTCCTGATTGGCCGGGAAGCTGGCTCCATGCTCCCGGAAGTACTGGTATTGGTATTCAGTATAGGCGAGTACTGAAAGATAAGTATCAGTCCTCGTACGCGATACAAACAAACCCGGTATCGGTGCATCCCTATTAAAAATGGCCATGACTAAAGGGAATTTAATAGTGCAATGTAAATTCTATCCAGACGTAAAGTGCCACTAAACTTAAGAGTTAAATGTCAAAAAATGCATTCAAGTACCTTAAGGAGAAGTATGGGCAAACCTTTTTTGAGCGTAGTTCTCTTTAGGGTCACAGGAGGACATTTACTAATGTGCACTAATATAGGGCTATTGCCCGCTACATGCTGACAGCGCAGGGCCGCACTGCTGACATTATGAATCCTTAAAATTTTGTTAGGATCCACCCCGCTACCTGATCGACAGCTGGCTCTGCCTCTCTAGAGCCAGCTGTGCCCACCCCTCCCCTGTGTGTCCCTTCAGTTAGCACTGGGGGAATGGAGAGGGGAGAAGCTCTGCTGGGAGCGGTGACTGACAGTCACTGTTTTCTGCAGGGAAAAGATTGTGAACTGATCAATCAGTGGTTTGTAATCGATCAGTTCTCGATCAATAGAGCCGACCTTTGACAGCTTCAGTGTAACACGTTGTAGGAGAAAGATGCTCACAATGGCGTTTATAATGTTAACATAGCTTGATAAGAAATAGCTGATATTAATGCATCTCTTTGTATTTTTCCTTACTTACATGATTGAGCAACTCTTGAGCAACTTTTGATTTATAAAGAAAGGGACCTTTGACTAGCAGCCAAGTGCCTCTTCTGCATGAGACAACAAAGACCATGCAAGGGACCACCTCAGCAGAACACCAGCCATGTCAGCAATATTCGAGTCACAAGACATTTATCTGTTCATATTTCTTATTTTTAATGAAATTATGATCCTAAGGCTATTAACTCTATGTATGCTGAATAAATCTTGCAATGGAAATTGGTCAAATATAATCTGACCCCCATCTATATTTTATACATCATTTTGCGTATTTCATCTCAATACAATCCAAAAATAAAAACACAGATCATCTTCTACCTGCACCTGCTGTGTGTGTGTGTTTTGATCCCAATACTGCAGTATGGTCTCTGTATTTGAATTAGGCCTTACTGACTAACAAGAGGGCAAACATTTTGAGCTGTGCAGGAAAATTCCATTAGTTATTTTGGTGAGCTTGGAGCCAGGAGAGAACCAGATGCTAACTGAGCCACCATTGGGAACACTGAAATACTTGCTGGCAGGTAAGCCAATTGTTTGCTTACAATAATTTCAGTCTTCTCAGAGGCTCACTTGGTAATTCTGTCTTGTTGATATATATTTTTCTCTTTAAGAAACTTGTCAGTGAGAGTTAACATTGCTGCTAATGGGTTGCAAAAAGGTAAGGTCGGTCATTCCTTACCACTGTGGCTGTCTCAGACAGGCAGTTTGCGACCACTTGGCTGTATTTTGGTAAGCAGTCCCAGGCGGCTGGGATGCAGCGAGCACTACAACCACTCAGCTAACTACCTCAAATACCACGTTATAACACTACAGCCATTTTGCTAGTTACCTTTCAACACTGCCATATGTACATTGGAGAGACCTGATAAGTCCTGGTCGTGGTTGTTAATCGTTATTGTCGGTGTCCTTTGGACTCTGTACAGCCTATCCCGCCTCAGTAGTCGCTTCTCCAGTGTTCTAACAATGGGGATAGTTTTCCTTTAGCTATTAACAATACTGTACCTTATTTGTCTATCATGCTGTAGCTCCTCAAATTAGGGATGTTGAGATACCAAGTACAGATACTTTTCCAGCTCCAAGACTAGACTAGTGAAAAATGTAAAAGCTAGGAGGCAGCTGTCATTTTTAAGGAGCATACGGAGCTCCTGAGATTTGTACATCTCTGTTTTAATGTATGATTTTTTTTTTTTTTTTTTAAATATATATTAGGGATGCACTGATACCATTTTGTCAAGTATAAGTACTGATACTTGTCCAAGTACTCACAGATACAAGTACTGATACATATTTTTTTTAATTCTCATGTGACAGTTTTTCTAAAACAATACAGTGATGATTTCAGGACAGTGGTGGAGCACCAGAGCCCAGTCCCAGCTGCAACCGCTGCAATCCTGGTAGTATCGGCACTGGTATCTGGAACCGGTATCTGAACATCCCTACCTCAAATCATCTCTGAATTGGTGCTGACACTGTCCTTCCTTCTGAATGGTGGGTACTTTTGTTCCCCATGGTTCCTGTGTGTGTTGTAAAGTAACCACCACTCCAAGCTTGCCCCCGTGATGGACTACAATCTTACTTTTAGTTTGTATTGAGGTTGTGGTCCATCACAGGAGAGAGCTTGGAGAGCAGAGATAGATAGATAGATAGATAGATAGATAGATAGATAGATAGATAGATAGATAGATAGATAGAGCAGAGTAAACCTTTCCGGGATAAAATGTTTCTCTCGTGGACCTCAGGGAGCTGCTATCTTAAAGCGGGAGACTCCCGGAACGTTGGGGAGAGTTGGGATGTCTGCATAACTGCACAGGTGGATTATATCTCTCTACTGGAATTAAAATAGATCTTAAGCCAAAACAAGTTTTTTTTTATTTTGGGTAGAGCAGGGAAGGGTTAAAAGAGAACTAAAGCCAAACTTTTTTTGGTTTTACTTGTTTTTTAGGTCACAGCAGTACATTCACTAATACATTGTTATGACCCAAACTCAGCAGAGTAATGCCTGCTATATGCTGACAGCGCAGGGCTGCGCCACAGCCGGGAGGGATCCTGGCAATATTGTTGGGATCCACCCCGTTGCCTAATTGCCAGCTGGCTCTGCCTCTCTAGAGTCAGAGCCAGCTGTGCCATCTCCTCCCCTGTCTGTGCCTTCAATGAGCACTGCAGGAACAGAGAAGGAAGGGAGAATTCCTGCAGGAAGCAGAGACTGACAATGACTGCTCTCTGCAGGGAAAAGCCACGAGCTGAGCCCTCAGAGGTTTGTGATCACTCCTCGATCTATAGAGCCAGCATGTGATAGTGTCACAGTGTCACACGCCGGCTCTAACTATTGGGAAGGATATATTTTACTCTCCCAATACTTCTCCATTAAAACCCCTGCCAGGTTTTTTGTCATCTGTCCCATTGGGGAGATTTCCCCTCACGTCACAGACAGCAATAAAAATGTGACAGGGGTTCTAACCAAAACTAAACAGAGTTTTGCCTTTAGATACACTTTAAGCACTACAATCGGGTAACTATCAATCCACAGCATGTGATTAAACAAAGAAAGAGTAACAACACACCGATGAAGTCATCACGCTGCTCTCTGTCCAGACTGTTGGCTGGCAGCACTGTGCAAAGCAGTAGAGCTCTAGTTGTCTCAGAGTGCTGACCCTCCTTCTCAGTCTGAGCACAAGGAGACATATATTTTTGGATATTTCTGGCCTGATTTTGATATTTATGCTTGTTCATTAAAAAAAATATACATAATAATTTTATTGAATATATGACAGGGGTAAATGATACTTTAATATCTGCCCAGAGATCAGCGTTAATGCCAAATAGATTTCTTAATCTTCTCAGCAAACCTTTGCAAATGCAGGGGCAGGACCCCGGCGCCATGTAAATGCCTGTCTGATACAGACAGGAGTTTTGGGGCGGCCTTACACGATGCTGGGGTCCTTTTTTGCATATGTGAAAGCCGGCAGGTCCCGCAGCAGGTAAGGGCGCCGGCTCAGGCTAAACAGATTTCCATTCCTGCCTACAGGTGAATCTGCAATCTTTCATCTAACTCTCTGCCCCTTAATACTTTCTTCACTCCACCAGCAGTTTACTGCTAACTTCTATACATTGTGCTACTGACAAGACAGTCAATCAGTGTAACAGTACAGCAATATCACGGCATGTCTTGTGCCTGCTGAGCAAAAACTTGAGAAAAATACAGAGCCTGCCATTCCTGACAGCTTTCTAAAAACTCACGCTGGCTGGCGTTAGGCTCAGTGACTCTCTGTGGCCCTCACTGGCCACTGGCCCTCTTCTAGCTTCACAGGCTGCCCCAGCCTCCCCAGCTGTCTCTCATGTGCCTCCAGCACACACACCTGACTCCTAGCTGGAGCCCTTCTGACTCCTAAGCGGAAACTTTCCCCATCTCCCAAGTGGAGCCCTGAACCCTGGCCATCACCCTTACCATAAGGGCTGTGCACAGCCGTGCAAACAACAGGTGTTGGTCAGTAAAAAACCATGGGCCCAGAAATGGAGATTTCATCCCTCCCAAGTCTCTTAGAAATCTCCAGGTTTTAGGATCCTGTGCAGAATCCAGAAAACCTGGAAAGAACTGGCTGAGAGTTTTGGGTGCCCTTTTGACGTTATCACACAGTGACAAGGTACAGCCCTGTCATATACCCCCCCTCTGTTTTGACCCAGGGGGCGGGACATAGAACTATAGTCTCTTGGGCTCCTTCCTGCCTGCCCTCACATTCCCTCTCACTAAAGGGGAACTTACTCCATACCCCACTGACACTCCACTATGGATACTTCTGAAACATGCCCATCTCTTTTTCCACGTGCGCTTCCAGAAGCTTCTTCTGCTCAATTTAATTAAGATTACACCAGTCTCTGCGAGGCAAGACTCATTTGGCTGGGGTTCTAACCCCATTTGCTTCATCCAGCTAGTTACCTCAACTCTTCCCTTGCTGGGTTTATTGTTCCTCTCCAGGAATTTCCTGATCTACGGCAACCCTTTACTTATGCTAACCTCCTCAACTTGTAGAGGTCCTACCCATAGCCATAGCAGGCTACATTATCACCTTTTCAGTACAATGAGCTGGCAGCTCTGCAATTACCCCGTATTGAGTGCACAGCTGTGCAATCAATACGCAAGGGTCACTACGAAACCATGGACCCAGAAATGGAGATTTCATCCCTCCCAAGTTTCTTAGAAATCTCCAGGCTCCTGGATCCCGTGCAGAATCTGTTAAATCATAACATAGAAAAAGTGGCCTACACCCCTTCTGTTCTGTCAGAGGCCACTGAAATCCCCCCCCCTTTGTCAGTCGGTGGCCAATAAAGTGAATCCTACCCCCTTCGATGGTAAGTAAAATGAAACAGGTAAGTATGTCACACAGGAAAGCATCCTACCCTCGGTGATGTGGAGTTTACCCCTTCCATTGGTGGTCAGTGGATCAGGCCACCCCACCCCATCCATTGGTGGTCAGTGAATCAGGCCCCCACCTCATCCATTGGTGGTTAGTGGATCAGGCCCCCACCCTATCCGTTGGTGGTCAGTGGATCGCCTCTAACACTGCCGCGGTTAGCTAATGGATCAGGGACAAGCGGATCAACAGGTCTGACCTCCACCATGGTGGACTAGTAGACCAGGCCCCACTGTTTACCATGGTTGGCTAGTGAATCAGCCCCACCAATGGGGGGGATCAGCTACGTTCACTTTTTTCAACATACAGTGTATGTCTCCAGTCGTGAAGGGGTTAATAATTGCATGTGAAAGATGTTATGTTAGCTTGTATTATGTTAGCTTAATCTTTGTATGTTAACCTAATCTTTGTAAATAAACATATTATAAAATGTGCTTTATATGTTAGTCTGCATTACATAGTGCTAATTTATCTATTGGAAACATCATACCTCCACATACACACTGCAGATTCCCTGCACCCCCCACATACACACTGCAGACTCCCTGCAACCCCTCCCCCCACATACACACTGCAGATTCCCTGCACAAACACCCTCCCCCCACATACACACTGCAGACTCCCTGCACCCCTCTTGTGCCCCACACACTCACAGTGAAGACTCCATACTCCCCCTCCCTCATAAAAAAAATGCAGACTCCATCCTAGGGTTGCCACCTATCCAGGATTCACCCGGACAGTCCCGGTTTTGAATGCTGTGTCCGGGTTTCATGGCAGCAGAAACCCGGACAAAAGATGTCAGGGAGACAGGGGCAACCAAAATTAAGATACGGGCTACTGGGCCCCCACTGAAAATAGTCTCAACTGTGATATTTACATATGAATGGAAGGCGGTATTTACATATAAATAAGCTGCAAATCATTCTCCCCAAAAAATGTCCGTGTGTCGCTAAAGTGTTCGGGTTTCGCTTGAAGAGAAGGTGGCAACCCTACTCCATCCCCTCCCCAAAACATTACAGACTCCATGCACCCCCATCCTGCACAGTTTATTCACTGCTCTCCTGAAGGTGCAGCCATGGGTGGTCAGGTGTTGAGCAGGAACAGGAAGCGTCCTTACATAGGAGACCTGTTCTCTGCCTGCATGGAATACACAGCTGTGGGCTCCTGCCCTCTATCAATCAACAGGACTGGCGGGGGTGAGTCATAAAATTGGAAATTATGTGTGACACTATTCTACCCGAGTACCCGAGCGGAAAGAGGAGTAAAAAAAAAAAGGTCCACCAACCTACTATTTGCCAGCCATATTGGGCCAGCCTATTTAAAAACCCACCACTAAAAAATGTAATTACTGTACGTATGATGATTAATAATAACATAGACATGTCAGGTGTAAAATGCTGTGATTATGAAATGCTTACACTTGCAGAGCATTCACTTCCTGCTTTGAAAGTGCAAATTACTTCAGTTTGCCAACACAATGCACACTGGGATTGTCTTGTCATCAGTAGAGCATTGCTGTGAAATCTCATCTGTAATCTCAGGGAAAGGGCATTTTCCTCCCCTGAGAGGATGTGCATGGTCACATGTCCTAGTCACATGTAAGCCCAGATTCCCCACAAGGCCACGAGGCCCGGCCACGGGGCGGCAGGGCGCAGAGGGGAGGCAGCTGTGTCCTTGTGGGGAAGTTGCGGGCGCTGGGCGGTAAGTTGCCCTCTCTACATTTAGCACAAGCAGGACTAAATGTAATGTGAGGCAGCCGATTGTTCGTTTACAGTTTACATGTGATCTCAGCAATCGCGGAACCTGGCCTTGGGGCGGCAGGGAGAGTAAATCCGGCCCTGGTCACATGTGCCAGAAATCCAGGAAGTAATAGGAGAGCTAGTAATCTACCCTTAGTAAACAAGGCCACTGTCAGAAGACTGGGGAAGAAAAGAGAAATCTTTTCTGGCAGTCACGTAACCACCATTGAAACAACAGCTCCACCTAGTGTATCCTTCCTCCTTAGACCTCAGCTGTGGAAGGATACGCAGGGGAACTCTATCCAACTGCAAGTGACTAGTATACTATGGTGCTTGTGGCCAGCTCCCCTGAACAATGGAAATGCATTACAATGTGTAAAAATTTGAAGGCACTCCTGACAAAGCCAAAATGCACCCTGGTTGAATTAGGTGGGTATAGAAGATAGAAGACTTGGGATCTGAGTAGGCTGACCATATGTTCCGTTTTAAACAGGACAGTAACATTATTTCTTCATTTTTCCCCCGTCCCGTTGTTTCTTTTAAAAAAATCAATTTTGTACTGTTTTCCTTCTTAGGAGTGTGCTCTGTGTCTGTGCGCCTCCTTATGAGACCCGTCGGCGCCTATACGTAACTTCCTCCCAGTCAGTGTTGCCACAGAGGAAGAATAAGCATCGGCGTGGACTTTAGGCAGCCATTCTATATAATCAACAGCAGAGCTTTTATCTCAACAAGACAGTGCTCCAGAGTGTTAGGAAATCTCAAGGTTAATGGCATAGTTACATACTTAGGTTGAAAGACACAAGTCCATCGAGTTCTCTGCTCCTCAGACTGACATAATGGAAGGATATGAGGCAGTATAGGAAAGGGGAAAGGTGCAGAAAGAATGCATTTGATGAGTTCTGTCACTGAAGAATAATTGTTGAGCTGTGCATTTGGATTCGGACGAACTGCCAAATCAACGAATTTCTGTCAATTCGGCAGTACATCCGAATTACTATATACTCGAATATACAAATTACTATGCATTCGGGCATATAGTAATTCTTTGTATGGGCGCTGCCATCTTGGTGCATCTGACGTCTTGTAAGAAGACACACCACCCTCTTGGGTGCACCAAGATGGCGACAACTATTGTTTTTATGCGCGTATGGACCCGTGGACGGTCAATATGGCCACCGCACATTTTTTTTTCAATGTGCAGTTTTGGATTCGGAGGCTCTTTGTCTCCGCATTTTGATGCAGCATAATAATTCATGTTGTCCATAACTTTATGCTGTACACATCTACTATATTGTCATAAAACTATTGTTATCTTACTTCACAAATAGGAAATATTAAAACTGTCCTGTTTTTGCCATCCCAATATCCCGTTTTGGCTCAGGGAAATATGGTCAGCCTAGATCATGTGACTATGGATTTCGGTAAGTTAGATTCTTTTTTTTGTTAAGGGGAGTAGGGGAGCTCAGTTTGTGGGGGGCATCCCTGCTGCCCAGCTTTAAACTGCCCTAATTATTGTTTTAGTAGGGATGTACAGATACCAAGTACCGTACTCGGTACAAGTACAAGTCATGTACAGATACTTTTCCATCTCAAAGACTACACTAGAGAAAAATTCAAAAGTTAGGAGGCAGCTGTCATTTGTAGGGAGCACACGGAGCTCCTGGGATTTGTACATCTCTGTTTTAATGTATGATTTTTTTTTATATAAATATATATTAGGGATGCACCGATACCATTTTTGCAAGTACAAGTACTGATACTTGTCCAAGTACTCACAGACACAAGTACTGATAAATTATTGGTTATTGTCATGTGACAGTTTTTCTAAAACACTACAGACTAATGATTTCAGGACAGCGGTTGAGTGCCAGAGCCCAGTCCCAGCTGCAACCCTGGTAGTTCTCGTGAAAATGCCAAGTATTGGCACTCGTATCTGAACATCCCTAGTTTTAGACAAATGATTATCTGACTGCATTTCTCAAACCCAAATATTTCAGATCCTTTCCGCTGTGCAAGTCATTTGTAGGGAGCACACGGAGCTCCTGGGATTTGTACATCTCTGTTTTAATGTATGATTTTTTTTTATATAAATATATATTAGGGATGCACCGATACCATTTTTGCAAGTACAAGTACTGATACTTGTCCAAGTACTCACAGACACAAGTACTGATAAATTATTGGTTATTGTCATGTGACAGTTTTTCTAAAACACTACAGACTAATGATTTCAGGACAGCGGTTGAGTGCCAGAGCCCAGTCCCAGCTGCAACCCTGGTAGTTCTCGTGAAAATGCCAAGTATTGGCACTCGTATCTGAACATCCCTAGTTTTAGACAAATGATTATCTGACTGCATTTCTCAAACCCAAATATTTCAGATCCTTTCCGCTGTGCAATGCATTTCCACAAACCCATGCTTTTCTTTTTTCATTTAATTTCTCAGGGAACTGTCCTCTTTAGAGCCATGTAACTTTATAGTATGACCTACATTGTGTTTGATAAAGAACATTTGGACTGTTAGATAATTAGGAGGATTATATTACAATCAAGACAATGCAATCATTGTAAAAAGGGAGGAAGTTCTCATGGAGTGCATAAAAGAAAGTAAGATTGTATTCCACTTCCAGACCTGTACTGCTGGTAATAATACAAGTATACAAGTAGAATAGCTAAGGACACATTTATATTGTGCTTTTATTAGTTCTCCTGAAACAACATCATACCTATACAGCACAATGAAGGCTATGGCCTCTCTCTTCATGGTTCAGTTCTCACCGGAGCCATGTTTTTGTCTGTCCTTCACAATAAATGTAAGGTGGCCATAAACACAGCAGCTTGGATACTTGGCTTCTCCTTTCAAAGTACACTTGGGATTTGTAGGCTGTACAAATAAAGAACAACGCTGGGCATGTTCAAAATTAACCCTTGTGGGGCTACCCCTGCTCTGCAAGAGTTAACTGCTTATTTTGTTTAGGGTCTAAAATAAAAAAGATTTAATCACCTGATCCTCAGTCCCACCTGGCTGCTAGACTGGTCCCTGCAGCCTCTTCTCTGCCGGGCTAAGGATCCATGTCATCATTGACTTGCATTGGATGTGGAGCGCCGAGGGACATCCCACAGCCAGAGCAGAGGGGAAGAGAAGTGAGTGGTCACCGTCACGAGATCGAGGATCAGGTGAGGGTATCTTCTTTATTTTAAAACTAAGACCAAAACGAGCACTTTCATTGTGGGGGTAGCCCCGCTTAATTAACATTTCTTGATTTTCCCTATAAAGTAGAACCATCTTCACTTTTTTTAAATCAATTCTCTGTTAACGTAGAATAAGTAAAATAAAAATATATATAAAGAGTATAAAATCTATTAGGATATGCATGAAAGATACAGATGTACTGAGACAAAGTGGTGAACCAGCAAGCATGGACAGTAGCATGTAACTTGCTAGACACATATGCCACATCCATACCTACTGTGCAGGCATTTTGGGGGGTGCATTCAGCCATTCATAATGGGACACCAGCAAGCACCCATGTAGCAAACAACTCAACGCACCACAACACAATTTAAACCGAAAAGGAAAGCTGCTGTTCGGCTCAAAATGCCCAAAATGCCATCTTTCGGCTGAAATTACAATGCATCCTTAGTTTCTCTCCTACCCGCTGTGCGCTGCTCTATGTCCTCTCTGACACAGCGCAGCACCCAGCTGGGAGGAGAAACTGTTAGAGGAGGGGGAGCGGTGCAGGGGAGGAGAGTGCTGTGAACACCCAGCGTGTCACAAGAGGCCAGTCTCTCTTCCTGCACTGCCCCGCTCCAGCTCCTCTGACCAATCAGGATGGAGAGTGGTGTGGGGACGGAGACAGCCAATAAACTGTCACAGGAGCCCGAGCCGGCAGTGAGGGAAGAAGAGTCAGCTGTCAAAATAGGCCGAGCTCTCCTCCCCGCACCACCGGCTCAGCTGTGACAGCGATTAAGGATAGAGAGTGGTACAAACATTCAGCGATCAGTGATTCCTGACTGTGTGTAAATAACTGGACATAGTTATTATTAGGGATGCACCGATGCCGATACTAGTATCGATATCGGTGCCGATTCCGAGTATTTGGGCAAGTACTCTTACTCACCCAAATGCTCCGATGCCTAGCACGAGTACTTCCGGTATCAGGAAACCAGGCAGCGCGTCATTACACGCTGCCCAGTTTCGCGATTGACCGGGAAGCAGCTCCATGCTCTCTCGTCACTTGTGATGAGAGAGCATGGAGCCGACTTCCCGGCCAATCAGGAAGCCGGGCAGCGTGTAATGATGCGCTGCCTGGCTTCCTGATTGGTCGGGAAGCTGGCCAATCAGGAAGCTGGCCTCGTGAGGTAGGGTTACCTTACCTTAGTATGTGCAGCCTGTCACCCCCAGGGCCTCTCCAGCGAGAATGCGGCCTTCGTCCGGTACACAGCCAGAGCCGTCCAATCAGGAAGCCAGGCGCCGTCTAATGACGCGACGCCCTGCTTTCTGATTGGCCGGGAAGCTGGCTTCATGCTCCCTCGTCATCTCATGACAAGAGAGCATGGGGCCGGCCTCCCCGCCAATCAGAGAGCAGGGCGTCACGTCATTACATGGCGCCCGGCTTCCTGATTGGCCGGCCAGACGGCTCCGGCTGGGTACCGGACGAAGGGCGCGTTCTCGCTGGAGAGGCCCCGGGGTGACATGCTGCACATACTAAGAGGGGACTTTCTTGTTAATCAGGAAGCCAGGTGGCGAGTCATTACATGCCACCTGGCTTCCTGAATGGGACTTCCGTTACTCGGTAATTGGTATCGGTGAGTACCGAAAAAAAATTATCGGTACTCGGTACCAAAATACCGGTATCGGTGCATCCCTAGTTATTATGTACCAGTTATGAATAAATAGGAAGTGATATACATCACTTCCTGTTCATTCATGATTGTGGACATGGTAAACATACTATCTCCACAAGTTATGAATGAACAAGAACACTCAGTATAGAGTACTCCTGCTCCTACGACTTTCGGCAGGTTTTCAAGCATGCTCGGAAGACAAAAGACGTGCGACCGTACAGTAGAAATGGTTGCACACCTTCCGTTCGGGTGATCCCGTACGATCGCGTGATCACCCGCAATTATCCCACGATAATCGGCAGGTGTATGGGCACCTTAATGAAGCCCCGGATAGCAGTAACAACCTACTGAAGTGACATAAAACAGCTAACACATTTCAGGAGCTCTAGCACCCCCCCATCAGTAAGGTTTTGCTGCTCCATTTAGCAACTGACTGAGTGCACCTGACAGACATTAGCATGCAAATCTTTTTTGATAGAAATCTAGACTGAGCTTCATGCAGAATTCAAGCTGTGATGAAGAGGAAGTGCTAGTGCCCCCGAAACATGTTAGCAGGTATATGTCACCTCAGTATCAATAAAAAGAATATTGCTTGGAGCCTTTCGCTGTTGGTCTGGTGCTCTTACTAGACATTCTACTTGTAAATTTTTCTAGGTGCCCAGATAGGGGCTTTTATACGCTCCTTTTAGGAGATTAACCATACCATCGCTATTGAGCTCCATGTATTGGATCAGCTTGTTATAATCATAAGAGATCTATCAACAACTATGTAAAACATGGGCCCTGGATACAAATTGATTGGATAGTTTGGATGTAGGTCCCCATATTACTAAATCTAAAGTTGATCATACAAAGATAGTATTGTTAGATTGTAACATGCATGGTGAGCTTTACACACATTTTCCGGAGCAGCAAAAACATGACAGAAGTTTGAATCGCTCCCCACTCTATCCAAAATCAAAACTACAATATTTTGCCTGGACATACACTTTATTTCAGCACTTTGTGATTCTTCTTTTACCACCTTCTATGTGCATAAGAATACATGTGTGTACCATATGGCATACAATGGCTCATTTGATGCTTGGATATTTATCTCTCAGTGGTTTCAGAACCTGCAATTTCCATGTTTACTCTCCTTAAAGTGGAGCTAATTTACAAGCGGTCAATAGAATTCTATGCAGCTTACTAGCACAGGCAGAGAACTGCACTCAGCCAACCAAGAGAGAATTGAAGAGAGAACAGCACTGTGTGTCTTCTGGGGGTTGGAATAGAGGCTTTGATCTCAGATCTGATTTATTTTTTATAAACCCTAGAGATTGAGGAGGGAGGGTCTTTGTTCAAATTTTAATTGCAATTTTAGTTCAACATTAAACATTATACCAAAGAAAGCACCACTGTGAAACCACATCTAAAGACATTTGTATGCATGCCTTCCAAAAATAATAACTTTTCCCCAGGAACAATTTTTTCTCTGTAGTGATTAAGCAATTCAGCTTGGCCATGGGCCCATTCCCATGTATGTTCACAATGTTAAACTGGCCACAATTAAAGTCTGAAGAGTGCTGTAGAATGCTTTAAATGCTTGACAACTTTGATTCTGGGCTGACTACTTTTCTGGGGAAAGAAGAAGAGCAAAGAAGGGACTTCCATCACCAGCAAAGAACAGCCCTGATTGGCTCAGAATACTGTCATGTCTGCATGAGCTTATGGAAAGTCAATGTTATAGTTATTAAGAAAGAAGAATACAGGAAGTAAAATGTTGTTATGGTTTTCCCCTTAGTTTCAGGTTTAAATTGAGATATAATGGTCAAAATAATAGATAAGAATTACATCAGTTGTTTACAAGTAAAACAAATTTGTGGCAGCTGAAGTGAAAATTCTTACTTAGGCAATTTTTTTAAATAGGTTACCTCCTGGAATTCTCTAAGGCATCTGGGTTCAGTAGGACTTCTTAGTTCTGTAGCAATAGAAGGCAGCAGTCATCCTTAGGAATACAATATTCCCACACATGCACAGTATTGGAAACAAAATCTCTGCAAGTGCAGTAAGAAGAAGCCACAGTCTTGGCTGTGCCGGATGGTGTGGAACTAACTCCCATGTGCAATGAGGTTAGTATTTGGAATTTCATTTGTTGGGCAAGTAGAAGTCAGTGTAGAAGGCAGAGAGGGTTGGCAGTCACTGAACGATGATAAGGTGAATAAATCATGCGGCGGCATTTATGATAGACTGATGGACAGCGTTTCTAGAGGTAGGCTACGAAGTTGCAGTAGTCGAGATGAGATAACATCACTACTGCACCTGACCCGCACCCACCATTTTCTCTACCCCGGTCACCCCCAGCTCCACTCCCTCACTTGCATGCTCCCCTGCTGTCACCACCATGACTGACCCTCATCACTCCTCACTCACCACATTGTCTTCTACAACAGGAACCCCTCTGCTCTTACCAGCCCACCTGCCATCATTCCAACCCCCCCTTCCCCCATCCCCAAGCTTGTCAGTTCTAGAATAGGCACACCGTTGCTAGCATAATAATAAAACAAAAATAGATATTTTTCATAAATACCTATTTGCACTAAATATATAGATACTGTATTTTGTATGTTTTCAAACTTGCTTTTAAATCTGCTTTAACAAAGCATGGCCATCAATCTGTCACTCTTGAGCATCATAAAACATTTTTTTAACTTTCTTACTCAAACTAAAAATCTGCAGACTCCAAACTGTTTTACAAAAATGTATAACAATGTTATGCGGCTTTATTTATAGCTGCATTATGCATACTAGGGGGTATTTATACAAACTGGAGCAGACAGAATCTGGAGCAGTTTCCCATGACAACCAATCAGCTTCTCTCTTTAGTTTGTTCAGTTAAGGTTTTGCAAATGTAAGATAGAAGCTGATTGGTTGCCATGGACAACTGCTCCAGATTCGGTCTACTCCTGTTTTGATTAATTGCCTTCACTGGGAGTTATCATCTAACCTCTGCGCATTATACCTTCAATGCTTATCTATATTGCTGTGACTTCCTCCTCTGGATTCAATGAACCCTATGTTCAGTGTCACTGGAGCACAACACATGGGGCATATTTTAAATATATGCTTGACAAATTCTGACAAAGGCTGGTCAAATTTTATTGTTTGCCTGGACGTGGTATTATGCGTAAAATAAATTTAATAGGCCATGACCATAGATCACCAAGCTGCAATAGCACTTAAGGTGTGCTCAAGTGGCTTCGCAAACACAGTTATAACAGGAACATCATTTGTGTGAGTGAATATGCATTATGTAAATTCAGTATCAGACATTAATGCCTTTAATCCCCATTCATGGCTCTTTTATACTGTTCTTTCAAGGCCTATACAGCAAAAACACTGTCCCCTTTTGATTTGATCTAGTATACATACCAAAAACAATAGAAAAACAATCAATGCTTGTAGCTTTTGTCCCAAAGAAAGACTAGAATATTCTTGATCATTAGTCATAGAGCAGGTGAATACAGAAATCTGGTAAGGTATTATTCCTTAGCGTACTAAACCTTGCTTATTGACTTGGTACATCTGGACATTGTTGGTGGGCTGGTAGTTCAAGTACCTGCGATTTGCACAAGTGTGAATTGCAAATGATTGGAACACATACGGGGTTATTAAATGTCTCTATATCAGGAGGTTGTGAAGATGCCTCCTGCTGCGTTTCATGTCCGTTAGTTGCTTATAACCACTGGTGCACACTCCAACTGCCCCAATACAAAATAATAGGAAGGCTGAGCAAGTGTTAAATACGGGGCTTGAAATACTGCTGCTAGATGGGACTAGAGGAGCAGAAATATTTTCCATTCTCCTGGGCTCCATAGCAACAGTAATATATACATCAGCCCCTTAGTGTATGTTAAGTGTTTAAAGTAGATGTAAAGCCTACATTAATAACATTTGCTTCATAAAGCAATGTGTATCAAATTCTTTTTTATTCATGTATTCACCTTTTTTTTTAGCCCTTGTTGCATCTCAGTGTGGTTGATCTCCTGCTATCTCTCTGCAGGTACCTGCCAAAAATCATGCACTCCAGAAGTGGCTGCATGGCATTTTCAGGGCAGGTTTTCTGATGGTGGAAACAGTGGACCACGCTCATAAAATGTTAATTGAAAAAGCCAGTTGTAGTCTCCATCAGAAGCTAGTGTGTGGGCAGGGTTAAGTGGGTGGCAGTATTTAAAGGGACCAGGCAATACAACTTTTCTTTTGGATATTGAATAAATAGTATGACAATACAGTTACAGTAGCTACCCATTGACAGATGTATGGAAAAATATTGCACTTTCTCTGTTCTGGCACAAGGCAGTTCCAATTGGCAGAATTTACAGATGGCACTGTTTTCAAGAAGTGCTCCTTAAACAGGCTCCCTTGGCTTGCATAAAGTGGCCTCACGATAGGGTGCTGTGCTGGCAATACAGGATGCAAGAAAGCGCAAAAGCAGATGCAGAATGGAACAAGGTCCTTCCCCAAACTTGCAGAAGCCTTCCAGACTTTCCCTACTCATCAGGAACCGTTCTCTGCACTATGCCTATCTCTCCCTAGCCAGCGTGTGCACTATCCTTATCTCAATAATCTCCACACTGAAGGGCGCCCCACTGGGTCCAAAATGGCTGCCTAAATCTCAGAGAGCTTGGTGTCCAGTCAAACACAGGGCCAGAGCCCCCCCCCAGATGACCACCACTTACCTTTTAACAGCTAACCTGGAAGTGAGTGGGCAAACTAACAATTGCCGCCTCACTGACTGGTGTGTCACCCACCAGAGCGGTATTACTGCTCACTGGGTGTAGTAGTGGCTGCCACACAGGAACCTGCTACAAGTGTGACAGGGTGACATTCCAGACGAATAGCTTGAAAACGGGTACATAAGTGTTGTCTCATGATACCAGGTCATTGGGTTTACATGCACCTCAATAAGAGTTTCTACAATTTCTACATTGACCTCAAAACTTACCAAATACCAGGAAAACACTATAGATGTCAGCAAATGAACACATTTTCTTTAAGTACCTAGCCTTAGAGGGAATGCATCTCTAAACTGAACACCTGTAATGCCGAGCTGTGCCAGAAGCATCCCCCCAGTACAGTGCCTCATTTAGGGCCATGTCACATTAGTGATCCTGTCATTAGTGCCAGAGTGCCATAAACAGAATTGATAAAGAAAACTCATCTGGTCCTATAATGCCTCTCCCTTGCTAGCTGAATCAATGCAGAGTCTCACTCACCATCAATGGAAAGGCATTTCACAGGGTTAACCAGTGGGGTAGCAACCTCAAAGGAAAGATATAATGGTCTCGTAGAAATTCTGCGGCCGGCAAGTTGCCATTAGTGATGGGATCTCTAGTTTGACATGACCCTTATTCACTGAGTAAAGCTGAAATCAGCCAAAATCTGAGCTGCGATTGGCCCAGTTGCTCCCCCCCCCCCCCCGCCCCCCCCCCCCTT
>NW_017307571.1:392841-408607 GCF_000935625.1 Nanorana parkeri
CCCCCGCCCCCCCCCCCCTGTTCAGGTATTCAGCAGCCACTGGAGCAACAGTTGCCAAACATAATAGCTTACAGTGGGGATTCTAATATCCACACTTTTAAGCATCGGTGGATCCTGGTTGTACCAGAGGAATTCTAAGTGTGTATGGCCAGCTTAACTAAGTTCCAGAATTGCTGCTTATATAAGCCATACTGACTGTGCACATACTCCAGTACAAGTCCCTGGCAGCTGACATTGCCTTCAGACTGTACAGGCAGTGTCCTTGGTTGTGTAGCAACCATCATTTTTGTGAATGAGCGGTGGAAAAATGGTGTGGAAGGAAAGGGAAAGCCATCTATTCTTTGAATTTGTCGGAATTGATAAAAGCACAGGCTCCTGCTAGATCTGCACACTCATTGGTGCATGTGTTGTGTGTCGGACTTAGAACCCTTTAAGGCCACCTAGGTAAAAGGTATGCTTAGAACCTGCCCATGGTGAAGGCTTTCCCTCAGGATGTTTCAACTAGGGATGGCGGAGTGCGACAGAAGTATGTATGTTTGTAGCCGATTGTTCCACGGTTGTGAATTTCTGTGCCACTTGTAGAGCTATTTGTTGTACATTGTTAATTCTTCTGTTCCTATTTAGAATCTGTCTCATCATTTGTAGTCTATCCTGTTATACTTTTAAATACCCCTCATATTCCTTGAGCAAAACAGATTTAATTTTTTTCCATTGTCTACATTTTTTTTTACATACGTGTTTTGTTAGGGCACACTCCTTTCAATCACAGAAACCCTAAAAATATAAGACGATTGTAGCAATCAAGAATTGAGATAGACAGCTTTGGCACAAACCACAAACAAGAGTGGTATTGTCGTTTCTGTGAGGACATCTAGTGGCTATTTTTGGTATTACTATTTTCCAGTAGCACTACAGAGTATATTAATTATGGCATTCTCCTACTTAATAAAAAAAAAATTTAAAAAAACAGTGAGACTTCTCTGGTGGCTCTACCAGGGAGAGACGGACAAAAGACCCTTTAGGGCCAGCTCACACCATATGCAGTTGTGATGCAGTCCGTTTATTTCAACTGCTGCAGTTAAAATACATCCCAAGCCTATGGGTTTTCTTGTGCCTAATTCACACCGTTGCAGTCCGTTCAACTGCAGTCAGAAAAAGTACTGCTTGTCCTATTTTACCTGCATCTAACTGCACTAAACGCATCAGAACGCACTAAAACGCAACAGACTGCATACAAAAAAAAAACAGAATTGATTGTGGCACCATCCAGGGACATGCAGGGGGGGAAAAACGCATCACAAACGCATCAAAACGGATCGCAATGCCACTGCGCAGACGCACGCAGTTTTGATGCAGTTTCTGGTGTGAACTAACCCTCAAGGCCAAGAGTATACAGGTATAGAAACTCTCCATGCCAAGAGGATAAAAGCATAAAACGATTAGACATCAGGAATATACAAACAGAAAAAACAGTAGATGCCAGAGGGAAATGGACACAAACAATAAAACAGAGTTAGACTGGAAGGTTCTCCAGTGAAGAAATGCCAGGAAATATCTAACACCCAAGTCATTTTAAGCTTGTAGGGTTGATAGAAATGCTCATACTACTTTGAACTATAGTCAAATAAAAAAACATAGTATTAAACAATGTTGTTAGCTGGGATTTGATTTAGCCCAATCATGTTACAGTGAATTATGTTTTGGAAGTAGTATTATATTACTGTATAAAAATACAGCCTTCTGAGTTTTCATGGAATAAAGAACACATCCACAATAGACATAAAAATCATTTAGGTGTGATCACCTCTTTTCATCATTTCTATTACTATCACAGGGGTTAAAGCAGAGGTAACGCAGACCTAAAACCATAAAAGGAGCCTTCAAGTGTATTTCCACGTTCGCAGCCAAATTAGGATAACATTTATTTTATATTTCTTCCATGTTCCCATTCACATAGTATGCGCTAAAAAAAAAAAAAATGCTTCTGAAGTTTAAATTGCTTTTACTTGCGTTAGGGTTTTAAGGGTTAACATTTCTGCTTGCTTCCATTTCTTTGAAATGTTAGGAAGGGCTGTGATGGGTGAGGGGCCATCGTGCCTGAGCAAAACATCTAAAAGGTAAAAAAAAAAAATGTCAAGTTATTTTTCAGTCTGTTGTGTGAATAGGAATACATAATGAACATGGGGTTTTCCTAAATTGAACTGCAAAAGTGGAAATACACTTTAAGCAATAATGTGCTAGTATGCAAAGTGTATTAGCACATTATGGCGGTGTTATCTGCCAAATCGATCCCCTCCAGCAATGCAATGTCAGGCCTCTCCTCCCTCGACCAGCGCTCCCATCTTTATCCCAGTCTGCCGCCGTGTTCAAAGTCTTCAGCCACTTCATTGGCCAGGCTCCAATGATGTAACTGGCGTGTGAATGCAAGAATCCTGCCTATACACTGTGCATGCATGGCACAGTGTACAGAAACAAAGTACTGGCAGGCAGGTAGAAACTTCTATGGCAGAAAAAACTTACACAGTTTCTTCTGTTATAACAAGCATGCCTTTCAGCACATAAAAAAAAAAGGCTACTTCCAAATAAAACGCATGGCCAAAAGTCAAAACGCATGGACAGCAGTCAAAAACTGCACACGGGCACTAAGGAGCTGAATTATAAATATTCTGCACAGTGTATAGCACCAAGGGCAGTATTTCCCCAATGGGCGCAAAGGAGCATAGGAAGTTCCCATGTTCCTCAGCACCATTTCGTAGCGCTAGTTTTGTGCGATTCGCATCCACTCAGTGCAACATTTATAAATCACTCCCTATGAGTTTATAAAAATTGAAATGTCTATGTGAAAAATGTTTATCTTAATATACTGTTTTAGTTTACACAACTGAATCACAGTGAAATAATGCAGGAATTCAGCAAAGTAACCATAATGCACTTTATGACCATTGAACTTAGGTCAGTTGACTTAACCCTTTCGCTGCCAAGCCTTCTGTAAACATTTTTTAATTCATTGATTTGATTTTGAACTGCTGCGTTGCTAGTGTTTGTAAAAGACCCCCCAAACCATATATTTTCTGAAGGCGCAGGCCCGGTAGAATTAAAAGATGGTGATACTAAATTTGTAGGCCCTGCGATAATTGCGCAAATGTTTTTCAAATGAATATTAAACCGATAAAAATACACCATTTATTGATAAAGCACACTAATATCAGTATCCGTGCACAAAAAAAAATATTTTCTGACTAAATCTAAAAGATAAAACTGTATTGATTTAATAAATAACAAATATTTCCACATTTGAAATTGCGCCTTTTTGCGAACAGGTAAAAAAATGAAGGTATGCAAAACTGTAAAAAAGCGACTTATGTTAAAAATTGTTTTTACGCTGTGTTGGTGTTTGTGTTGTGATAAAATGATACAGGGGTATATTTAATTACAACACAATGTATCACAACGCATGGCAATGGGTCACAAAGCTTTGCCATGCGCTGCCACAGTTCATTTAATGTTTTTTTAAAGAAAAAAAATATCTTAAAAAAATCATGCACTGTGATGCGTTCTAACAACGCACTGCAGCGCATGTGCATGGTGTACACCACAAAATGTGTATGTTATGTGGGGGGAGGGAGGGGTTGTGGTTTTTTTTATTAGTTTTTTTTACACATTTTTTAATTATTATTTTTTTAAAACATTTTTAAGTTTTTAAAAAAAAAAATGAATTTATTTTTAAATTATTATTATTTTTTTTACTGTTGGGGGGGTTGCGGTGAAATATCTGGGGTCTAAAGAGACCCCTTTTGAAATAGAAAAAGAAATTGAGAACACAGAGTCCTCAATTTCTTTTTCTGCAGCCCCAGCACTCAATGAATGGGAAGCACTCAGTACAGAGGCTTCCCATTCATTCAGAAACTGAAAAAAAAAAACTGTAAAATATTTTTACTATCACCACTTTATGAATGGGGAGGAGCCTCTATAGTGAGTGCTGGTCCCCATTCATAAATTCTTGAATGAACAGGAAGTGATGTAAATCACAGCCCGTTCATTCATAACTGGGGACACATAGTACTATGTTTCCCCAGTTATTTACAAACACCGGAGTGATCAAGACGATCACTCCAGTGTTTGCTCTGCACAGCGGGATTGATAAATATCAATTATATTTATCGATCCCCCGCTTGGCCACGCTACAGAGCCGGTCATCCAAAAACTGACAGGATGACAGCGGCTACGCCGCTCGGCCATCCTGAATTGCGGCCAGCCGCCGCTCGCTCCCCCGACCCCTCCCCGCCATTGTTTTTGCTTCAGATCCCCGCTGCCACAGACCCTACAAGCGGGGGACAGCAGCAGGGATCGATGTAGTCTCTTATCCCTGCTTGGAGCGGCTCTAGGCAGGGATGAGAGACTACAGATGCTGGCGGGGGGCGCCCGATATTTTGGCTAATAGCGGTCATCAGCGGCTTGTGAGCCGCTGATGACAGCTATTAATTTGAAGGGGACAGTCTGGGGAACAGTTCTGCTACAAGCTCATGGTCGCTGCAGCGACCATGAGCTTATAGCAAAACTGTAAAGGCATACTGAGCTGGCCAGCCGGGAACACTTTTGTTCCGTCGTAAGCCTTACGCCGATGGCAGCGAAAGGGTTAAAAGGACCAGTAAGGGGATTTTGGATAAGCTCTCCACCACTCTAAGGGCAGTCATATTAACAATATGCTTTAGCTGTAATAGGGAAAGCATAGTGATGCTGATAAAGTGCATATGGAGAGATTAGCGTACAGCTTGCAGGTACTGGGAGGCCTGTTAAAGTAGATGTAAACCCTGACTGAGTGTCATGTACGTAGCAAAATTCTGTGCATTATAGAATTGGGGGTGTGGGATGGTTTTTATCTTTATCCGTTCTTACATCTTAATGCTGCTGATGTCCTGCAGCCCTAAGAAGCAACATGTGTTTGTGCATATTTCCTAATTGTTGTTGGCTTGTTTTTACACACCTTTTTTTGAAATAGTTAAAACAGTGGAATATGCCTGGAGATCATGGAAGACACGGGTAGAGTGTTGTCACCTCATAACTCAAAGTGCCCAAACAAGGGCCTTTATATCAGTATCACCCCAGCGTTATTTTCAGTTAGTGATTAAAATAAAAAGAGGCTTTCCAACTTATATCATGTTAACCCTTTCACGACCTATGACGGGATAATCCAGCCATGAAGTCGGAAGGGGTTACACAGACTCCCGGCGGCGATTCTGGTGGCTCAGCTGTCGCCAGATCGCTTCTACGATCTGGTAACTGGGCTGCCGCCGCCCCTCCGAAGGGCCCATGACCGGCTTGCCAGGTGTCGGCGGGAAGCTGGGGAGGAGAGCGGCGAACATCCGTGCGCCAATCCCCTCCCTGTACTATGGGATCGGGAGCCATGCGTATTGCATCACTTCCGGTCCCATAGCTGTCAGTTCTGGGCTCCTGAAGCCCAGCAATAAGCTATTGCAGTGCGATCTAAGTAAGCACTTCAATAGCTTACTTGGAGTGTAAATGTGATACTAGGGGTCTTTAAAGAGTACCTGTCACTGCCAATATGCTATCACATGGGAGGCTTGTAAGCCCCCCTATGTGATAGCAAATAAAGTAAAAAAATAAAATAAAGTAAAAAAATAAAATAAATAACAGTTTCAAAAATAAGATTAAATAAATTAAATGCAAAAACAATGTAAAAAAAATGTAAGTCCCCCGCCGGCCCTGCGAGCACGCGCGTTGTCACGTAAACATACGTCAGCTGCGCCTACGTACAAAAACGACAATTACGCTATACATGTTGGGTTTCGCCGCGCACCCCAGAGTGAGAGCAATAATTCTAAGACCAATATTTACACATAGCTCTAAACTGATAACCTGTAGCGGCTTTTAAAGCGTCGTGTATTGACTTTTTGGGGTACTGAATTCTGTCGCAGTTTCACGGACGCACACAATTTTTAACCTGGGCATGTCGTACATGTCAGTTTGTTGTCATTATGTAGTGAGACAAGGCTCGCGGGGTATGCCTCGATTATATTTTAGGGGTAACTGTATCTATCTTGCATTTAAGCCAGTTTTATGATTACATAGGAAAATAAATACTTTTTTTTTTTGCACCTTAATGCATCTGAAAATCTATTTACTCGTAACCTTTTCTTTTATATTTAAAAAAAACAAATGGTTTTATATAGTGTTTTGATGGCACTAAATTTAACTTGTGCATTTTTCACTAAATTTTTGGGTTTGATAATAAGTTGTGCTAATATCGTGCAACATAAACATTTGCCACCACTTTATTCTATAGGGTCTTAGCTTTCAGAAAATATATGTTTGGGTGTTTGAAGTAATTTTCAGGCCTAAAATGTGAATTATAAATAACATGTAAACAAAAAATGGGGAAAAAAAGGACTTTGTCCTTAAGGGGTTAAAGCTTATAAGATTTTAGTGGTTAGGTTTACATCTGCTATAACAAACTATGCTTCAGTTCTGTGGATTGCAGTGCTGGGGTAATTTTCCAATGTGCTCCGTCTGTGTGCAGAGAGCTGTACCAATAGGACCAATATCTGCCAGCAGCAACTGATTGCTAGCTAGCTCTTCGATTTTCAACACATTAGCTACTTCTCTTAAATGTTTTTGTTTTTTTTAGATTATACCTTTTAGCTTAGGGTGATTAGAGTGCACTATGCAGTTGTTGCCGACAGCTCGTTAAGAGCTTTTTTTGCAGCTTAGTAAAACGTCTATAAAAGAAAGATTTAGAATTTATCAATAACATCTACACTGGGTGTTCAGTACTCCTTTGTGATCCAGGTCTGATTCATTTTATTAAGTCAGCTTATCACTCGCTAATTCTCCAGTTGCAAAAAAGACCCCTCTGACACATGTAGCAAGGCAGGCTAGTACCTTAAGTGCACAGTGGGCCATCTCCAGCTAGTAGTCTATGGACATGATCACTTGTGTTTTAGTTATGGCCCTGCTGCCACTGCCCATTTGCTTGACCAGGGCAGGGATGGCATGACAAGGAAAAAAGAAACATATTAAAAATAAATAAATCTGTAAATGATTAACAAAAAATACATTCAAGAAAAATGATTGTGTGTGGGAAAATGTAGGCCATGGCCCTGAACTAGGGGATGCAGCTGAAGCTTGCTTATAGGCACTGGGCATGTGAAGAGGTTTGGGGGACATTTTTTTTGTCTTCTACCAAAGCAAAAGCCTGGCATGGGAATGTTTTTACTGCAGGAGTTGGGATGGGTGTTCTGGAGTGCTGCTTTTTAGTTTTAATCCTTCACTTTGGGGAAGGCAGGGGTGTGGAAATTTTGAAAAAAAAACTACTTGTCCAATGACTAAAGGGAGTTCCGATCTACTTGTCCCTCATGGAAATCTACTACTTGTCCCAATACAAAAAAAGATAATTTTTTTTTACCAAAACCGTATTTAGCAGAGCCAAGAAGAGCTTCTCGTTGGTCAGCGCCATCAGGTGACCGCGCTGACCAACGAGTGCTTGAATTTTGCAAACAAAATTCAGAATACATGGCAGGTAATTCCATTTTCCCAAATTACTTGGGAAAGTGAATTTACTCTTTGGTGTGGGCGCAGACTTGGGCAACCGTGTGCAGTTGCCACACGGCCCCCTTTGATTTCAATGGGGTTACATCCGCGTGGTAATCGCTGAAAAAAAGGTACATGCACCTTTTTTCGTGACACACACCGTGCTGTGTTTTCAACCACGATTATATGCGATTCCACAGGCGTTACTGCAGCGGGAAACTGCGCAATCTGCCTGGCGCAACTGGGGTGCCATTAGACAATAATGGCACTGCCAGCGCCATCGCTCGTGGTGTGCGATTCTGTGACCGCCTGGCCATCCACACGGTTTTGTGCACGATTGCCTGCGGTAACGGATCGCCCACTCTGCGCGCGCACACACACACACAATGCCCCATGCATGTATTTATTCGCATGCAGATAGGGGTTGGTTTTAATTTTTTAGATTGTATTTTATTTTGTAATATTTTTTATTTTTATTATCATTTTTTCCATATTTACATTTTTAATTATTATATATTTTATTTTTTTACTTTTTTTTCTCACTTTATTGCTATCACACAAGGGGTAACAAGCACTTATGTGATAGCTTTTGGAGGTGACAGGTTCTCTTTATTGACCCTGTCACCTCCAACCCAGAAGTTCTAGCACAGTTCTGTGCTCGTTCTCCTGTGACAGGAAGGTTGCATTCCTGTGTCACTATTCACACGAAGAAGAGAAGCGTTCTCTACTCTGCTCCGTGCTGTCTAACCTAATTTGCCGGGGACCCCGAAGACCACGGCAAAAAAGGTGCCCCACTTGCAGAGAGAGGCAGCCGGGGGCGGTACACGGAGGGGGGAGCGTGATTCAGGCTGGTTACAAGTGATTTTGGATGGCTGTACAGCCGTTTAAAAATTACTTGTACAAAACGGCTCCCACACTACATTTAGCCGGCTGCTTGCCCGAAGCCGGCTAAATGTAGAAGAAGAAAAAAACTACTCGCCCGGCGGCCAAAACTGCCTGTCCCGGGTGTTAGGAATTCCACACCCCTGGAAGGCCAGGCAGCCTACGGCCATAAGTTTGTATGCTTACTTTTTGGTGTTGCCCGTTATGCCTAGAGAAAGGCCAACAAGAACCATGGGGCATTGAAAGTTTCCCACCATGTGTGGTGGCTCCATAAATTCCAATTATGTTCCCCTTCCAGGCTGCCAATATTTTTACTCTAGGTTACTATTCCTGCCTGAAAAACATGAATATAAAGTATTTAAAAGATTGTAATTATGTAAATAAATTGCTTATTAACAAGAGTTATGGTGGTGGGATATGGAACTGTGGGGTTGGCCAGGTTATGAACTTTCTGCTAAATATGGGTGTTGCAGTGAATGTTTTCTTGAGTGCAACTTTGAGTTCCTTTCTGCAACAGTTCTACACCAAGTATGAATTAGAGCCACTTGTTTCTTTGCTTATCCCAGTGTGTTATGCTGAACAACTGATCCCACCCTACAGGAGTTACAGTTATATGCAACCACCTGCAAACAAAACACAACTTTCACTTGTGGAATTGTAAAAATATTTAAATTGCCTTACTGGCCCATGTTTTTTTGCACTAAAAATAGGGAAACGTGATGGTGGTGTATGGTAATAAGGGACCTCCCAAGCCAGAACGTTGTGCTAAATATGGTAGTAGTTGCAGTGAATTTCCTTTTTTTGAACCTAACCGACATGCAGTGTGTGATCTAGAAGAAACAGATTTCCCCCCTTCAGTGGCTGCTACCTGCTTTTTTCCCCCTGCATTGTGTAAGGGTGGGCATCCTGTGACCATAGGCTTTCCCTCTTCAGCTATGCCACCAGTGCCCTGACTATAATAAAATAAATATGCCTGAAAGTGCAGGAATTCAGGAAATCCAGAGATACTGCCAGCCTATGTTCTACTCAAAAGCGGTCTAATTTTACCAGATGCACAGAGAGTGTTCCAATTACATAAGCAGGGCATGAGGACTCAGACTCAAGCTGCATGCAGCTGCTTTCAAGGAAGAGATATCTGAATATTGGTAGAGCAATGATATATTCATTTTACGTGTCCTTTTTACTGTTTGGATGGGCTTTTGCTTGCATCAGAACTGCATCGCTCCCCTGACAAATACATGAGAATGCAAAAGTCAAAGGGTCTGTTTCTCCTTCTCAGTGTTCCTCTTTTTGGTCTCATGTATACATATCTTTGAAAAGGTACTAATTTATAAAAAGGTGTTAATCTGCACTAAAATCTTCATCTCTTAATAATCGTGTTTATTATTTCCAAACGAAAGTATATAGGAAATGTAATGGTGAAAACTAGGGATGCTCCGATACCACTTTAAGACCGAGTACCGATACTTCTTTTCTAAGTACTCGCCGATACCAGTTACCGATACTTTTTCCTTAAAAGGGACAGGTCACATTTTTTCTACAGCAATACAAAATCATGATTTTAGGTCAGTTTCTTATTATGAAGAACATGAAATTAATATTTATCATGCCATTGCTAACTCAGGCTTGTAGGGATCGTGGGGAAAATAGATGAGCACATGTCCAGAACACTGTATAGTGTGGCACAGCTATATCCAATTCTGTATAACCGGCTTTATATTAAATAAATAAATAGGGCTGCGGAAATTAACGATTAATCGTTAATTTTTTTGATCGATCAAAGTTCTTTTGATCCGTACTCACCTCTCCGCCGGCTTCCGGGATGTCCGTGACGTCACCGGACTTCCCCCCCCCTTCCTCGAGTGGCTCCATAGGCTAAGGAAGGGGGAGGAGTCCGGTGATGTCCTTTTATAGTGCAGTGCATGCTGTGCTGGTCCTCCTGCTGTTACGGATCTCTCCACCATTGAAGACGCCGCTCTCAGTCTCCAGCTCAACCCCTCCTGCATCGTGGGTTTCCGTCTCACTCTGCTGACATCCAGAAACCGCAAGTAGCCTTGGTCGTCTGACCCTACTTTCAGTCCTGTTAAAAACGTTATGTTGATCGTTATAACTAGAGGTGGGGATTGCTTAGGGAACAGCACCACCTACTGGGGACTCCTAATAGAGCAGCTTTTGTCCTAATGAGGTTTAATGTGGATTCTGGACTATGCTATAAATGCCTGGAGATAACCATTGAAGATTATTGCCTATACCCTATACTGTGTAATTACTACTAATTTATAACTCCAATACTGATATTACTCACGATCTGTGTGGTGACTTCTGAACTGTGCAGTTACTACCAAGTTTAACCAACTACATTAGCCTATACACATACAGCACAGCAATAATAAAATGAACAAGGATCACACGAATCCAGCACGTTATTATTCTGAGTTGCCCCACTCAAGTGGTGGCCATATTGAGTGGGGCACGTGAGATTAATAATGTGCTGGATTAGTGTGATCCTAGTTCATTTTATTATTGCTGTGCTGTATGTGTATAGGCTAATGTAGTTGGATCTGTATGTGTGCTATAATTAATCGAAATTAATAGATTAAAAAAAACTTTGATTAATCGAACAGGAAATGTTTAATCATTACCAGCCCTAAATATAAAGCCAGGTATGTAGAATTGGATATAGCTGTGCTACACTACAGTGTTCTGGTCTGGGCATGTGCTCATCTATTTTCCCCACTAGGGGGATACAAGCCTTAGTGAACATGATCATGAGCATGATCTAAAAATTAATTTCATTATGATATGAAGAATGAATAGCGTTTTCCCAAAAAACATACAAGTAAAATGAAAAAAAACTTTATTAAATCAGCCACACAGAAAACGAATAACCCCTCAGGAAGCACTGTGAAATGTGGGAGATAAAGATGATGGGGGGTTAAACTGTGCCATCCGCAGCATATAGCAATTTCCACACACACTGTAATTTGGATAACCCACCTTCATGCATTAAATGTCTTGTGCTGCCTTGGTGAACATAAGATTAAACAAAAAAAATGACATATGTATATAAATTTACGTAATAAATGATAACAAGCTTGCAGCTTTTCAAGCAACAAGTACAACCGTTTCAACATTGCTTGAGAGATTTTCCAGAGTAAGTTAAAGTTAGACCTGTCCCCTGTTAAATTATAGCTTTACAATAGGCAATTATGTCAATATCAACCACAAATTTCGATTGTCTTATGTTTGGATAGAAACGGTTGGTGGCAAGTTGCCTTGATACATTATGTATGCAATTGCAAGCTAGATAGAAACTGCTGGTGGTAAGATGCCTTCATACATTATATTGTGTATGCAACTGCAAGCAGGTAGTTCAAATTGCCACAAAGCTCCGCATGGTATGGCCAGCATTAGACCTTCAAAAATACTTGTTTCTCCAGAGTGGCCCCGTGATGTGTTAGATTCCAGTCTGTACAAAGAATCTTTCATTGGAATTTTTAAAAGTTTTCCTTTTGCCACAGAGTTTCAAGGGGACATTGCAGCGACCAGCAATTTTTTATTACACACACAGCAACTTTCCAAGATGGATGATTGAGGGCCCGTCAGTTTGTATGTGAGTGGATATGACAAAGTTGTCAATCTTTTTAAAGGTGAAAAAGGATAGGATGCAATAATTTGTTCAATAATGTATATTTAATAAAGCAAGTTTTGATTAGATGACTGGTCTTCTGTAACATCTTCCAGCTTGTGCAGCACTGCTGTGCACACAGGCTATTTTCTTTTTTTTATGGCCAGCATTAGACTAGGATCCGGAGTGGATATAGCAGGTCTCCTACACACCACTTCTAAGGCTGGGTTCCCACCTAGGCGGTTTTCCACGCTTTCGTACTTGCGGAAAACCGCTCAAGCAGGGAAATGCCATTATTTTCAATGTGTATGGTTCCCATCTGTGCGGTTTTCCGCGAGTACGAACGCGCGGGAAACCGCTCTACGCCCAAAGAAGTACATGTACTTCTTTGGGGCGTTTTGGTCGGGCGGTTCCATTGGGATACAGCCAAGTATCCCTCGGAAACGCGCGTTTGCCGCAGCGTTTTTCCCCCGCGAATCGCGGTAAAAAAACGCACGGAAAACGCGCATATTCAATCCGCCCAGGTGGGAACCCAGCCTAAGTGATGTCTCGCATCACAGCTCACCCATAGTCATAATGACACTTTGCTCTTTTGTTCATAGGTTTCTAGATTTTAAGGAACAGCTGCATATTTTGGAAGTGTTCCTATTTTTCAGTTCTGACCAACTGTACCATAAAATTCCTTGCTCTGCTCTAGTCACATTTTAAGTTAGTCTGGAATAACCTCTTTAACCAGTTGACATCCGCGGTGTTAAACCCCCTTCCCATCCAGGCCACAGTAACTGTTTTTATTACAGTGACAAACATATTAGGAAAGGTATCTGTAAAATAACATTTCTTAAATAACAAAATAAAAAAGTAGAAAAAAAATACTCAGTCTATGTACAGGTGATTAATTTCTCTGTTCATACTATTTAACTATGCCATAAAAATGTACATTGGTTAGAAAACAGTGCTTTATCAAAACAATACTATAAGTGTTAATGGTTAAAATTACATGACACGTTACTGGAAAGAACAATAAAGAAACATACTGGTAAAAACACCAGTTCAACTGAAGTCAGATCTTTATTATACAAGTTCCAGAGAGTGAAGGCCACTTAAAGGCAATATCCGAACAAACACTTTTGAAATCCCTGAAAATAAGGGGGGACTTCTAGTGAAGTACAGATGGTCTGACAGAAATGGGAAAAAAAAGTTTATAAAAAAAAAACAAATGGTGAAACTGGTGACAGCCAAGAAGCTTTCTAACCTGTTACCTAGTGAATGATCTATAGTGCGTTATGCTAATACTAGTTTCAAAAGGGGGACTTCTTAAGCTGACATCCCTTTAAAGCACAATGATATGCCCACAGCTGTAAAAAGGAATTACTATTTAGATGTTCGGGAACAAAAGGCAGAATGCAGTAAACTATATCAATAAAGTTTTAAGGAATGAGTGAGTGTCCTTCGCTGGTAATTTACATGATGGTAAATTAATTTGACATACTAGAAATAACTTGCATTTACCTTTAGTGGTGATAGTTATATAACCAATTAGAAACAAAGACCCAACCCATGGATTTCAATTTTAGAATCTGCATGTAATACATTACATGTTAAATTTTACTTTGAGTAATGCTTAAGGTAGAAAACATATCTAAATGACAAAGTAAATCTACAAGTAAAAGAACTACAATATGGAAGACATTTCCACTTCTCAAAACATATACAATGTGACTACATATTACAACTGAGGGATATGCATGGCTTGCATAATAAAAAAATATTTGTAATATCAAATTTGTTACTATACAAATGTCATCAATATCACTAGAGCCGTTTTGGCACTAGGAGGTAAACATTTTAGAGTTCTGGTCTTGCAGAACTCAGTAACAAGTTTCATATTGTCAAAGTGTGCGTAAAGTGTGTGTGTGTGTGTGTGTGTGTGTGTGTGCGTAAAGTGTGTGTGTGTGTGTGTGTGTGTGTGCGTAAAGTGTGTGTGTGTGTGTGTGTGCGTAAAGTGTGTGTGTGTGAGTAAAGTGTGTATATATATATATATATATTTTAGTTTTGGATAGAGTAAGGAATGGTTAGGACCACTCTGTCTTTGCCCCATCGTAGAAACTTCCCTTTTCTACCTATCCAAGAGACACAGAAGGAAGAATAAAAAGATCTCTCCAAACCAGGCAGATATACCATCTTAGAGAGAGTTGTCACCAGAACCAGTTTACCCATTGAAAGATTTCACCTCGCCTTTCAGTATTAGAAAAATTTAGAATGTCCCATCACTTTATCTGTGTAACATTCACCAAGACACACGGAAAGGGGGGGAGGACTCCCTAGTGGGGACACAGACCTTAATAAAAAATAAACCTAAATTGAAAAAAAGTTTACATAAAACTTTAAAACACAGGCTTGGTTCATTGATAACACATATACATTGCATTGAAAGATTCATTTGTTTACTGCTAGTTATGTGGAAATGACACAAAAAAAAAAAAAAAAAAAGGTTTCAGCACTTTTTGAAAAAAATTAAAGAAAAACTCACAATAGGGTATGTGCTCCTATAGCCACTGCTGACCATCAAATGTTTAAAGTTCGGTCCGATGTACAAATGTGAATATTTGTAATGGAATGTTGGCTTATATGGATCTTCCTTTTATGCTGGCCACAAATGAAGGTTAAAATGATAGATTTATGATTAGGATGCCCACAATTACATGCATTCACTATTCTTCTTTAAAGTTTATTTCTTCGTTCACTAGCTGGTCCCCAAACTGTTAGCCCCCATGTGCTATCCTGCTGCTGAGGAGGCACCTGTGTGTGTGTGTCCATAGACAGTGTGTGGCAAGCCATGTTCCTGCTCCCTCCACCACTCCCCCCCAAAAAGACTGACCCTCTCCCCCACCAAGATTAACTGACAGCAGAAGAAGCCTATGGCTCCTCTGCCCACTGAGGAAAGGGGTCGTCGGACAGGAGAACTTGGAAAGGTACTGGGCGTTTACCTTAATGCAGAGAATGCATTAAGGTAAAAAAAAAGCCTACCCTTTAGTACTACTTTAAGTCTAGATATGAACTTTGCAAAGGTAATGTTAGCAAGTCGAAAATAATGATTGGATATTTGAAGTAAACACAACTTCACCTTGCTCAGCGACATTCACTTTGCAAGGTAAACAGCCTATACTCCCTTAACCCCTTCATGACTGAGGCCCTTTTTTCCATTTTTGCACCCATGTTATATTCCACATTTTAGGCCTGAAAATGACGTAAAACCCCCCAACATTATATATTTTCTGAATGCCAAGACCCTATAGAATAAAATGGTGGTAGTTGAAAATGTTTATGTTGCGCAATATTAGCGCAACTCCTTATTAAACCCCAAAATTTAGTGACAAATTTAATTAAATGCCCCAAAACACAACAAATTACCCATTTTTTAAATGAAATATAAAAGATGAGGTTACAACGAGTAAAACGATACCCAACATGCCCAGTTTACAGATTGCGTGCGACCGTGAAACGGCGAAAAACTGCAGTACCCCAAAAAAATCAATAAGACACTTTAAAAGCCCCCACAGGTCATCAATTTAGAGATACCCCAAAATACTGGCCCTAGAATTATTGCTCTCACTCCGGCGTGCGCGGCGATACCCAACATGTGTAGCGCGTTCGTCGTTTTCATGCGTAGGCGCACCCGACGCGTGTTTACGTGGCGACGCGCGTGCT
>NW_017307571.1:408728-416603 GCF_000935625.1 Nanorana parkeri
GATCGCTACTGTTGTAAAGCCGACAGTCGGCTCTACAAGTTTAAACAGAGTCCCGGCGGCAAAAGTCGCCGGGAGTCTGTTTAAACAGCCCCGATGCTGGCGACGTACACTGTACGTCGTCAGTCACGAAGGGGTTAACTAAATCAACCACAATGTTTACTTTCAAATAGATCGATAACTGTCACTCATTTTGACAGCACACATGATATGTGATGCAAAACTTATGGTGCCCATACACTGCTCGATTCTCGTACGAGAATCGAGCAGTGTGAATGAAGACTTGCAACCGTGTCTACTGTACGGTCGCGCGTCTTTTGTCGAACCAACATGCTCGAAAACCCGCCGAGAATCGTACGATTGTCGGCGGGTTTCTAGCCTGCTCGTCCGATAGCTGCGGAGCGGGCCGGTGTGCGCGCGCGCACACTGCCCATTCTGCATTGCGGTCATCGGAAGCCCGCCCCTCAGCGGGGCGGGCTTTCGATGATCGCAAGTACGATCTGCCCGTCCAAGGTGGGCAGATCGTACGAGCTTTCAATAAGCATACGACCATCGCAAGACAAAAGTCTTGCGATAGTCGTAAGGTGTATGGGCACCTTTAAACTGATCCACAGGTGATCAAAGTATGAGCCATTTATTTAAAAGAGTAAGGTAAAGACATTAAATGGCTGGAGCCAAACACCTGTTATTTTAACACACTGACAGGCAAGCTGTATGAAATTTAGTATGTGCAGGTTATCATTGTCAGACATAGGTAACTGACCTGGAAGTTTGGTTTCCTTTTTTCTTCCCTTTTTTTAATAGCAGACTACTGCTTTTTTGCCGTCAATGGCAAGAGGTTGTGTCTCGCAGTGACTGACTAATGTATACTCATAGGATACAAGCCGGCAAATGAATACGAGCTGGAGATGTTGCACAAAAAAAAGGCTGATTCTTTATTTCCCAACCAGCTGCCAATACCCATCTCCTACAATTGCCAAACTCCTCCTTAAAATATAAAAGAGGGTAGTTCCTTTAAGCTAAGGGTCACATAACATAATTTCAACCAAGAGATTTCATGCCCACAGCCCTATCAAAACAAGGCTTCTTACCTTAACTGCTGTATCTCTTACAAGATTAGAGTATTTCCTACTTTACTTCACCAGTTATACAAGATTATTTTGTAGTACTCTTGCTGCATGTGTGGCACAATAGCTACAAAACCTCTTGGACAGCTGCTGTCATTTCAGTAGCATAACAAGCAAAGAAAGAATTTGTTCCGAACAACAGCTGTCAAATTAAGAACACCATGTTTTTTCTCACCATCAGACAAGTTGAAAAAGCATGTGTAAAAACCTAAGGGGCATATTTATAAAATCAGAGAATCTGACATTAGGCAAGCATTCTGTGCAGGTGAATCTTTCAGGCTGTGTTTAAAATGGCAGTGATTGATTCTCCACCTGAGACTGTTTGGTGAAAGTTACATTCACTGTTTTATAAATAAATATATCAAATAAACTTTTGAGATCATTTGCTGGACAAACTATGCCCAAAGCAGTAAAAACTCTGCCTGAAAAACAACAAGTGTGCCATCACCATAAATGGAAATGATGGGTAAAGGTAAATTAATGATTTGCTATTAATAGGCTAATTTCTTCAATTATGTACCATATAAAAATGTCTGCAGCTATAAAGAAAATGGCACATCAGGTAAAACCGTTGGCAGTAAAAAGTAAACTTATGGCACAGTATCTCACCCTGATGGACGGAAACAAAAATTTAAAGGGAACAAAATGAATAGAAGGAAACATTGAACCCTTATCAAGTCATCTATGGTTTATGTGAAGTGATTTTTTTTTAAAGATAATTCTAACACTGTACACAGCAACTATGTTTACTCATGTGACCCAATAAATAAAATCCAAAACAATAACTTTAGATGAGAGCATGATGGGTAATGTGTGCCTCTTTTTGTACTGGGTTAAACTTAAAACAAAAACTAAATACATTTTTGTGATGACGAGAAAAAAAATTGGAACTCTGCCCTACAAGTATCTGTTGTATGTTAAGGCCTCGTCTGGTTTTTAAACTACAGTTCACTTGGTGAGCCTTTTGGCTACATCTGCATATGCAATTTCTATCTCTCTATCCTCTGGACAGGTGTTGGTGAATTCGTCTCTGCTGTATGCATTCATCAGGTATCTCCAGATCCCAGTCATGGATTTTGGGATGTCAAAGTTTCTGTACTTTTTGGTTACCACCTGCAAAAGGGAGAAAGAACAAAATTGAAAGCGGTCAAGCCAACAAATTTAGATTTTTTTTCCGATGAATTACTGATCTTTTATCAATATTTACTTCTCATACCTTGACTATGTGAAGCTTTGGCAAGAGGTTGCAGTCAGCCAAGGTCATTTCCTCACCATCTAAGAATTTTCGGCTAGAGACTGTAACGTCCTCCATACTGTTCTCATCAATTTCATCAGGCTGTGGTGAATTTAGGTAGTCATCAAGCTTTTGCAAAGTTTTTAGAAGTCCTCTTTCCAAAGCTACAGAAAAAAATGGGGAAACATTTTAGAACCAAAATATTACGGTGTAGAAATAATAAGACATCAGTAAATAAGCAGGGATTGGGCAGGGTGGAACATATGATCACAAATGCTACATTCACAAGTTAAACAAAACAGGTTTCACAATCAGTGTCATAGATTACATTGTGTTCATTGGACTGCAGAGGGCAGCACAGTGCTATAGAAATGCATAAAAATATATACTAGTACCGTTACCAATATGAGAAAACGCTTCCCTCATTCCTTCCGTTATAAATAAAAAAAAACATACACAAACTGAAAGCAGCAGCACAACCACTCAGCACTACAAATAACTCAGTCTTCCAACTGTTCTTTCCCCAGCTCCTCCAACCCTGCTGGCGAGGTGGGTCTGTGAGTTGAGAGAGAGGAGGCATAGAACAGCTTTGTTCTCACTGCTACCATCCTCTTCAGCCAGCTCTCATGCAGTTGCCAGGAAGCCAAGCTGAAAGAGATCAGTGAAGTCCCATTTACCAATCTCATCTGCAACAGCTCTGACCACTTCAGTCTGATGATGCTCCAAGTCAGCTCATATAGAGATCAGGGAACCTCTGTCCCCAATCTGTATCTGATGGACACAGAGAAGGAATCAGTGGCCTAGTAAACCTCTGGAATCTCCACAAAGAGAAACTGTCCTGGGAATAAATAAATAACTCAGACTCAAAATACACAGATCAGCCATAACATTATGACCACTGACCGGTCATTGACTAACATCGATTTTCTTGTTTCAGTGGCACCTGGAAGTGGCTGGGATATATAGGGCGACAAGTGTCCCAGACGTTGATGACCTTCAGAGTTGTAGTGGAGTCAATGCCTCAACGCGTCAAAGCTGGGAGGGCGAACCAGGGTGACCCGGGCGGACCAGGGTGACCGAGGTATATTTCTTACATGTGTAGACCAAGGTAGCCAGGCGGGAGGGCGGACCCAAGGTAAATTTCTTACATGTGTAGACCAAGGTGGCCGGGTGGACCAGGGTGGCCGGGCGGACCAAGGTAAATTTCTCACATGTGTGGACTGAGGTGGCCAGGCGGGAGGGCAGACCAAGGTGGCCGGGAGGACCAGGGTGGCCCGGCAGACCAAGGTAAATTTCTTACATTTGTAGACCAAGGTGGCCGGGCGGACCAGGGTAAATTTCTTACATGTGTGGACCGAGGTGGCCAGGCAGACGAGGGTGACTGGGCGGGAGAGCCATAATTTGAGTGGCAAGGTCTGTTAAGATAGAGCCAGGGTCCCCAACCATAGACCACACAGATAAGGTTTGACACACCACCATGCGGGGCAACAGCAGGTTGCATAACATGGCCTGCATGTGCAAATATGACCTTAAAGAGGGCGTCTAACCTCTTGACTACATGGTCCTTGAAAACAGCAACATTCTCTACAGGGAATGTTAATGTTTAATTCAAACAGGACATAGCTGAATCTATAAACGGGGAAGCCCATTGTTTAACCTCCGTGGCGGTATTCCCGAGTGTAGCTCAGGGTTACTTTTCCATACCATAAGCGGTAACCCCGAGCTACACTCAGGAAAGCCGCATAGCATTTACTTACCTTGTCCCTCGAGCCGCGCTGTGTTCTGCGGCCGATGTCTGCTTCCGTTGCAGGGGGGCGGAAGCGGCGGGATATTTAAATAAAAAATAAAAAACGACAGACGAAAAAAAACAGAAAAATTACATGAAAAAAAAAATTAAAAATCATACCGCCAGGGAGGTTAAAGGAGAACTATGAAGGACTGTAAATGCTTAATTTAAGCAGAAGTTAAAGTGTATGTCAAGCCAAAAAAACTTTATGGGGGTTTTAAGTAGAGTGGAGGTTTTTTCCTGTTATCCAGGGCTACGCCAGAGAGATTTACCCTCACCTCCTGTCCTACTCACAAACAGGAAGTCAGAGAAAATCTGCAGCATGGGAAAGAAGAAAAACAATTTTGGTTAGAGGCTCTGGTCTTACCCTACCCTACTAAAAGAAAGCATTTAACTTCCGTTGGTGTTTCTGTCTAGTAAAAGGTTGCCAGCAAGGCAAGAAGTGGTCCTAAATCTATCTTATAGAACCCTGGATAGCAGTAAAAACTTGACAGGGTGGGGAAGGATTAGAAAACCTATCTAAAACAAAGTTTTGGCTTGACATAAACTATGGGGTATACTGAAGTAGTAAGAAGTGAATGTGACATTCACCAAATATCCCCTGAAGATGTGTCTTCTTGGCTGCATGTGTTTTAAATTGCAGTGATTGTTTGGTAAAGGTCACATTTACAACTTTATAAATATGCCACTGTGATTTAAAGGCAACTTCAGCAAAAATTGCCATTAACCCCTTCATGACTGAGGCCTTTTTTTTTTCATTTTTTGCACCCATGTTATATTCCACATTTTAGGCCTGAAAATTACTTTCTGAAAGCCAGGAACTCTTCAATAGGATATTGCTGAGCAAACCATTAAAGAGTAGGATGTTTTTGGGGGTGATTCCAAATTAAGTACAACACTGGTTGTAACAGTGTTTGTACAGGGAAAGTTTGGACATATTTAAGGAACCCTTTAAGTGACCCTTGGCAAGGTCATCACAGGTGGTTACTTTTTAAAGTTTTTATGCATTTATATTTTACAATTTTTTTCACTCAACTTTTATTGCTATCACACAGGAGCTAACAAGATCTTGTGTGATAGCATTTGGAGTTGACAGGTTCTCTTTATTGGCCGTCACCTCCAACACAGGAGTTCTAGCACAGCACTGTGCTCGTTCCCCTGTGGCAGAAAGGCTGCGAGTGCAGCATTCCTGTGTCAGTGCTCACATGGAGTAGAGCGGAGAACAGATGTTCTTCAATCTACTCTGATAAAACCCACAGCCATGAGTTTGTTTTCAGTTTCTTAATGTATTGTTGCAATGGATACAGTAGTGGCAATATAAAAAGGGGTAAACTAAGGGAGCATTACCTTCAGGCGGGGTTCACACCTAGGTGTTTTTGCGCATTTGAACGTGCATGTTTAGCGCACAATTTGCACATTTTGACGTGCGTTTGTATGCTCGTACATGAATATGCATGTTTTGACTGGCAGCTTAAGAAACATTGTGGGCAATGGACGAACGCACATACTAGAGCGCATTTTCGGGAGTTCCATTAAAGTCTGTGGGGCAAACACGAGCTGTTAATTGCCCAAAGAAGCTTGTATACCTATTCGGGCGTTTGGTGTTTTGCTGCTCAGGTGTGAAGAGGGGCCACTGAAAATCATGATTCCTTGTGTTGGGCATTTAAAAGCGCTTTCCAACTGCTCAAAAACGCCTTCAAAGTTTTAAGTCTTCAGAAAAAAAAAAATCCTATGCAGAAACCACACATCCACTACTTGCTCTTGTGAACTTGTTCTTTCTGGTCGCTATCCAAAGCTCCCTGGCAGTGAGGATAGTTAAAGACACTGTGCAGTTAACAGCAAACTTGGTGCAGAAACTCTGCTTACTTTATGCTGCTACATTAAAAAAACTAAAATGTATGCAGAACTGCTGCTGCTGACTCAATCTACTAAGCATACTACAGAAAGAAATGCACTCTATGACCTCAGCAAGACCTCATTCTGGATACAGTGGGCACACAGGCATGAAGCTGCCTCTGTAGTCTATAGCTTTTTGCTAATGCAAGTTGTGCAACGAAGACTGAGCCCTCACTGAAACCTATCCTAATTAACACTGAAGAGCTATGCATTTACCTTCGTTGGCATCTGGTTTGGAATTCTTAATATATGCTGAAAACTTAGCAAAGATATCCATGCCAGCAGTGTTGGATTCTGGGTGTTTAGCTGCTAACTTGCGGTACCTAGAAATAGAAAATGTTTACATATTTTAAACATGCTTATTTTGTTGGCCCTTCTAAACCCAGAATATTAGCACGCTAATGCAAAGCAACAGTTTGCAAATCATTTGGTAGGGATTTTAGTTGAAAGGATTTTACTCTTACTATTAATGATCTGCCGTTCCCAATAGTACTACATAAACTAATTTACTTACTTGGGAGGGCATAGCACCTCTTCCAGAAACTCTTCTATCTTGTTTACATCAGTCTTGACTTCATGGTTGTAGGTTATAAAGGGAGGATGCGTTCCTGGAGCAAGGTTTTGCAGGTCTGCTGGTTTTCTGACAAATCAAAATGTTAGTTTAACATTAAAAGGAAAAGAAAAGGCCTAACTATCTATATGCAAGAAAGGAAAAAAGGGTGGTGCCAACAGCAACCAGATTCCAACTATAAATAATGTGGAATTCTAGCCATATAGACAAGGTTTTCGAACCTCTGTTAGGTTCTCTTTTGCCATCTACCTCCCTCCTAAAGAGATTAAACCTCACCAAGTGAGGAAACAATCTCCCCATTGTGGACAAAGGCTATAAAGAACTGATTGTGAATATAGCCCTGTACCTGCTTGACTGAAGGGTTTTGAATTGCTGCATGTGTCACAATCTTCCCTTATGTATTCTCCTATTAACTGGTGCAATTTGGACAGGAAATAAAGGGGAATCTCCCGAATGTGGAGTCAGACAGCAAATGAAAACCTGACTCCCACTCTACCCAAATATAGAACAAAATGTCTGAAACTACACTTTAAGCACAGGGTGAAAAAAGTGAGGGAATACCCCTTTACTTTAGTGAAATTCCGTTTCTTATAGAGAAGGCTAGCCATACACACACAGACTTCTCTCATTCAGTCCCAACAATTTTCCGCCTGACCCTTTTGATTTTGAAATCAAGTTTTGTCAAGTTGGAGGTGCTGACAGCCACCCACAGCTCAAATTTTGGCCAATTCAGCAGGACATTCAAGCTGTGTACAGTAGGATTAACTGTTAGGGGAAAAAAATCCCCTGTACTGCTGCTACTAGCTGCATTGCTGAAACCAAATTTCAAGTTGTGTGACACAAACTGAAACTACAGAGCCTTATTATGTAGAACTGCTTGGAAATGCCCCAACCACTAAAGTTCAAGAAGCAGATCCCAAAAGTCTTATTAGGGGATTTTATGCAATTAAAATTCACAGCTTCACTCGGAACAACTGCAGGGAATAACTTGGATGCCAGAATGTTTGTCCCTGCCCCGATACACATAACCTGCATTCCTTTCCACGATAGCGTACACTTGTGCTTGTCGCAAGCAACTGGTCAATAAATAGCAACTAAACATAAAATACTATTATTTGACCCCTATCTAATTTGCTGCAACATCATAAAAAAGAGAGAAGGCAGCAGCGTAAAACACGGAGAAACAAACCTGGGACAAGAGATATCACAAATAGCAGATAGGTAATGCAAGGTGTATTTAACCACTTCAAGACCACCCTATATA
>NW_017307571.1:417187-425840 GCF_000935625.1 Nanorana parkeri
ATATATATCTATATATATACACACACACACACACACACACACACACACACACACACACACATACATACACACATACACAAATCCTGAAGTGGTTATACCAAGACCATGGCTGCTGCTGCCATCAGGCGAAAAAGCCAAAAACAAAATGTAATATATTGCAGCTTACTAGTCCTTAGATGTGGTGGCTGCATTTGTTCTCTTTTTTTTCAGATTAAATTTAAAATTAAATACAATCCTTAATTTAAAATGAAATACATAAATGCAGTGTTACACTGGGTACCATGCATTCCAGTGTGGGTGGTCACACTGTGGGTGGGGGACACGTTTGGGGTTCCATTGAAATGAATGGCACTGCAACGCACCTCCCACAGTAGAATTTGTCTGGCCAAAATTGAAAAATCTCTTTATAATTTTTTTTCCTCTATAATAAATTGTATTGTAAGCACATTAATAGCTTCAGCCAGGGAATGACAGAGGCTAGTGGCAAGATTTCACATATGGCAGCTGAATGTAAATACAGCAGGTAGTGGGCTGGGTGCAATAGCCAGCCTGCTATTGGCCACTTCAAATTGCAATAGCAGGCTGGCTATTGCACCTGCCCACTGCTTGCTGTGCCCTCCTCCAGGATGGAGGAGAGAGCTAGGGGATCCGACCAACTAACTGATAGAGAATAGTTGACAACTATTCTCATAATCTATTATCGATTAGTTGGTTGCAGCCCTAGTTTACAGGCAATTTTGAGTGTATTTCACTCTCCCCATAATTCTGCTTTAAAGAAAAAAAAAAACACAATCTTTCACTAATACTAATGGCATAGTTTTCTTTAACTCAACATATAAGCTTTTGACAATTATCATTCAACGTTTCTGAAGCTGCAAAATTTTGAACACACAAAACTATTGATCTCCTGTGCTAGACACCCAGAAAAAAAAAAGTGTAGTCTTCTCCCATGCCGTTTTAAGATCACCAGGAATTAGTTGGATCCTTGTTGAGCCTGTGCCCACTTACACCCTGCATCATCATGACTGACATAGAAAGAAGAGAAACTGCTACTGGTTCAGGAAGCAAAGTTTTTAAGCATGCTGAAGATGTCGTGGGGCACATATGTACCAGGAGTTTTGACATTTTCCACATGGGGGATGACTGCTAAGGTTACTGGACCCCCTAAAACAATTTTTTTTTTTCCCCGATCTCTATAGCACAGCGTTCATGCTACGTGGCCTGTGGATGCAAATAATTCTAAGCACGGTTTCACAACTAGACTGTTTAGAACAGAAAAGGATAAATGTGTACAAAGTATGGGAAATACCCAAGCAAAACTGAAAATCGCATAGATTTCTATCATTATTAGGTAAAAGTTCAGGACAGGATATAGCTACAAAAAAAATCCTGAAAGGGCATTAGAATCAATTTAAGAGGCACTATAATGGCTTTGATCAGTTTCCTTTAATACGTGTACAAGTTTATAAATTGATCTTTTATTTATTTATGATTACCTGTATGTACATTATTTTACCAACAAACATTTAATACTGGGTAATTCTATGACCATGTATTTGCAAAGCATTCTGGGCTGTAAAACAAGGAATGTTCTAGTTAATGACATGTGGATTCTCATTTCTACCACACTGCTGGCACACTGGAGGCCTACATCATTGCTTACCAACACCAGGACTTCTCCGGACTGGCAGGGATTCTTTGTTAGTATTGTGTAGAAGACCTTGTAAATTCGGGTACATTGAAATGACTTTCTAACTTAAAAAGTCCAAGTAACCACAAGGAGGTGCCTCTTAGCCATTTGACCATGCTCTGCAAAATGTGATCTCTCCCCAGGTTATTATTTAGATATAATAACCTGTATTTTCCATATGAAATGTGCAGTCTAAAAAATATTAGATGAATGATCACAGTGCCACCCTGTAGAAAACCCTACCCCTTAATAATAAAGACACATATTTTGGAGAGTATATCTGTTGTACTGATGTGTGTGAATATTGTATTGCAGACCATGTGTGCACATAATGGCTTTGTAATAAAAGGCCACTGGTAGTCCCAGCATTCTATGGCCCTGAATGTCAATCTGAATATTTTACTTACCAGTACGAATTTCCCAGAAACCCTTGTGTGGTGAGCTACAGAAAACAAGTGCTCATGTGTGAGTCATCTCTAACAGATGCATTCATTATGGATCTGTATGAACTGTATTCATTCACTCTGTACCAATGGATTTTAAGTTAAACACTTAAGATTTGCTGTTGCCGCTCAGCTATTTTTAGCTTGCATTTTCTTTAGAAACAGATATACAACTGTTATGCAGACTTTAAAAACACAGGTTTTATAGAAAGTGGGGAATTTAACGTACATTAGGGATGGATAGACACACACACACACACACACAAAGAATACTGTTAAGGAGAGGTTCTGCTGCTCATGTCCTCTATGCAAGGCATCCTTATTTTATGCTTTTTATGCTCATCAGTAATCCACTGTTTTCCAAACCTGTTCTCATATTCTACCAATAGTGCCAGTTCTGAAGGTTAGAAATGCACATGCGAGTGTGGTAGATAACCACACAGCATAAAATGCTGGTAGGACAGCCGTGAAACACTTCTTTAATCCAGCCAGAACAGACATTTGTCTGTCCTTAAAAGTTGTTGATTGTCAAACGTTAACAAAATAAATGAAGCAGCTAACTCATGTTTAACCCCCATTGGTTAGGTCTATGAGGAACACAGAAAAAAAAAAAAAATCAATAACTTATTTTACTACAGGGAGGCCCTACACAAAGTGACCTTTGCCACTGCACTGGGCCATCAAATATCTCACTGACAGCCACCATCAGTTTTCAGGATTAATAAAAAGCCAATTATAAATTACAACAAAGGAAAAGCACACAATTCTTTCTGAATCTAACTTTAAAATGTTTACTTCTTTCTTACCTCTTTAAATCAACAGTTGTGACATTGAACACCACTCCTTTGAGCCACAAGATCATAAAAAGTCTCTGTGAGAACGGGCAGTTTCCAATGCTTTCCCCATCACTGCCAGCCTAGAAAGAAAGATCATTGCAGCAATTAGACATACAGAAATCATGTCAAATGCACAACAAAAAGATTTCTTCAGTACAAGGAGATTTAGTTGTTCTTATGGACAAATGACTACTCTTTTAAAATATGTAATGTGACAAGGTGTGAGTGCATCAATAAAATGATCATTGCTTGAAGATTGACACATGGTGTGCTGGTGACATACTTTACTATTTGGATCTGAAGCGGCGCCATCCACAGTCACTACAGCACCCTCCACAAGGGACATACCAGTAAGGAGTGTGGTAGGACTTTTCTGGAAAAAAAATAAAATCTAAACTGCAAAGTGGAAGCAGTCCTTCTTCAGGTGACCACATAACGGACAGAAACTCTGGAAGATTGCAGGAGGTGTGATGTCATGAGGTTAGATGACCAGTATTTTCAATCACCCAGAAGAGGAGCCAACGAAGGCCACATATGACAGCGGACTTAGGTGGCGAGTAAAAAACAAAACCCAGCGTGTGTGTGTGCGGGAGATTCATTTCTCCTGCAAAAGTTTTCAGGTCACAGCAGAAGGGAAAAAGGAGTTCAGTGCCTATCCAACCCTTGAGATCCTACAGTATGGCAAGATACACTGGCAGACCCTAATCAGGAGGCTTTTGATATAGGGTACTGTCAACATGTCTGCAAGCAATGTCATCATGCATAAAAATCAATAAGACAAGTTTATATTTGCCAAAAATAAAAACACCACAAAGCAAGATTAACACCAGATGTTTGCTTTCATTTTTTTTTTACCAACAGTAGACACATGACAGCCAGAAAACACAATTCTATGAGCACCACCTGCAAGATTTAAGATATTGTAAATTGATCATTTTTAGTTCCTGCAGTTAAAACCACACTCTAATGTTTAAATCTGTCCACACAGTTTCAAAAGGGAAGCTTGATCATTACAGCGCATCTTCTTGCCTTTCTACAACCCCCATTCTTATACAATAGTTCTGTAGGGATTAAGTAGGTAAAGACTGCTGACAAAAACCCAGTCACTAAATATATTAAGAGCTTGATTTTTAACCAACATTTGCATTACAAAGAGGTTATTTGGACACCTTTTTTTTTTACTTTAAATCACAGTAAAAGATGGAAATCCCCTTACAGTTCTATATACTAGACCCAAGCTTCATAACAAAATCACCAAGTCCTTATCTATTTTACTTTTCCCAGAGTCTTTAAATTCTGCTCCCAGGAGAGTATAACCTATTCTTAGAACATTCCCTATCCCCTTATCTTTGACAAGTAGCTCAGAGTCCTAGTATAGGCAACCAAAGGGATGCCATACTAAACATCTGCTGCACCCTCTCCTAGTAAAATTCAAAGAACAGCGACTAATGTATTTATTTCCTGTGACCCCCATTACTTGAACACATTAAGCCGCACTTTACTGAGTTCCTAGATCTATTCATTTCAGGTATATTATATAGCGCACACAATTTGCATAGCACTTTTACATCAGTCCCTGCCCTCAAGGAGCTTACAATCTAAGGTCCCTATCTCACATGCTACCAGCATGTCTTTGGAGAGTGGCAGGAAACCGGTGTACCTGGAGGAAACCCACACAAGCAAACTCAGGGACCCCCCACTGCTGCAAGGTAGAAGCACTAACCACTACATCACTGTGCTACCCACAGTATTGATATTCCTATCAATACTTGCTCCAAAAGCAGGTAACAATTTAATATCGCTACCAAATTTAAGCAAGCATATTACTCTTGTCTAGGTTTAATCTGGTAATACATGACATACAGAGGATGGACATTACTCCTGTCAGGATGGAGCCAGTCAACCTGTATTTAAATCACCTGTCATGCAGGGGAAAAGCTGCAGCCAAGACCTAAAGGAACGCATCAGAAAGCAAATAATGTAAATGGTGGGTTTTAGACTGTCAATTTGCAAGATAACTTGGCTATTAATTTAAAGCAGAACTTGATGAGCTTAAAAATGAGCTTAAAATGGTGAATGTAATTTCCCAAAATTACAATGATATGAGCCAGTGAGTAAGGGGGCCCATGATTTCTGATGGTGGTGATTAGTATGCGTTTGGATTGTAGGAGGAAACAAGCAGGAAAAGGAAACCCATGCACAGTTAGGGAGAATATAAAAACTCAATTCAGCCTGGGTCCCTGTTGATATAGGAGCATAGATCTGCAAGAGGGCTAATTACTTAGCACAGTTCTGCCCAAGAAATATATTCAGTCCTATTAGGAGTAACAAGTGATAATGTCAGGGATTACTATATTCAGTAGTGACTGGCTCACTTCACACACAAAGCTCTGTATTTTCCAGCAGCACAGAGACTGGAAGGCCTGTTCTCTAAAGTGCCAAAACCAAACTGAAACCTGATGCGTCTGAAAGAGGCGATTCTGCTGGTGAAACTTTCCAGATGTGGCTGATGTTCCAGGCTACAGAAATACACTTCTACTGTCTCGGTGTATAAAAAGCAACAAAAAAAATAAGACTGGCTGTATTACAAAGACCTTCATATAAGTAGAACATCCAAGAAAATACAGAAAAGCAAAACAATACAAGTATTGGCTCGCATGGCTCAGATTTTCAATGAAAAAGCATATTCCTAATGCGGCTATCTGTAAAAAAAAAAAAGGATTTCCAAAAGCATTAATAAAAAATAGGAGCACAAACATGTGGACTCAAATCTGGTCATAGGTTTGGCTGAGAACAAAAGTATGCGCATGAGGCTTGTGGAGGAAAATACATTTTCCTACTCTCGGAATCTGCAGTTTCCTCTACCAACCCTAATATGTAGTGATATTAACAGTCAGACAAGAGGAGGTTAACAGGTGCCTTTCTTAGGTGAGCAAGTGGATCTTGAGCAACACCAATGCATTAAAACATACTTCATCAGGTACATCTATGCATGTCAATACATGTTGATGTGTGTTACGACCCGTATTGATGTGCAATGTAAAAGTGCATTAACCTGGGTTTTGATTTGTTTGCCTGGATCTCAATAATAAAAACAACATTTGGCAAAAAAATTAAATGAAAAAAAATGATAATACACACACTATATATTATTTTTACACTTCATTTGTAGAGCGTGCAAGGAGATAGTCCCCACACCAAAGTGTATTTTAGGGCTTCCTGTACATGTTTATTCATCACTGTTGCATCACACAAAAAAGCAAAAAAGTTTCCCACACAAGAGTGTGTCAGTCCAATTTAGTATACAACAAAAACAAAAAACAGCCCTCTGGCTAGATAGGAGATTATCGCCTATTGACCTGCAGACTGTTCCAGCAAAGCCTGCACGCAGTCTCCTTCTATAAAAGAGACACACACCTGTCTTGAAAACATAAATGATATAGTCAAAGTGCCAGCAAAAGCCTCACATGATCTGCAAAGACTATCAATGCAGCTTGTACAAGACTTCCCAGCTACCACCAGGAGCATGGCTGACATCAGGAGTCCTCAAGGAGGAGTGGCTGCAGCACTATAGCATACAGAGCCTCTGACAATCTCAGAAGTGTCTGAAGGCCTCGTTCACACCAGATACAGTGAGTTCCGACTCGATTCTGGCCAGAACACACTGCATCGCATTGCGGCCAGCTCACTATGTTTGGGGGGTAGGAGGGGGCGTGGTACTTCATTGAAGTGAATGGCACCGTAGCCATGCCCTCCGGTCTCAATGCGATGGGCCGCACGGGAACGCAAGGTACATTATGAGTGAACATCGTCTGTATAATGGCTGTCCTCTGTCATGCCAGCATGGGCCAACTAACTGGGTATGGGGGGAGACACCACACACTCAAGGTCATCATCAGACTGGGGAAGGGGGGGGTGGGGGAGACCAGAGGGAAACACGCTGTCCCAGGTGACAAAGCAATGTGCTCAGCATCTACGTGTCCTTTGCAGAAGCAGCACAGCAGCCGGTACACAGCACTCCCGGAGGAAAAGAACCACCCATTCTATGTGCCCAGGGACTTACAGCATGGACGGAAGTGACATCAGCAAAAAGGCAGAAACATTTTTGTAAAAAAAAGCCCAATGTAAACATAGTGGCCACGGCTTTCAGTTTCAGCAGACCGCAAAACCACAGCCTCATTTAGTGTTTCAGGCCTACCACAGAGCATTTGCACCTGCAGTAGGCAAAATCTTAACCACCATGCATAGTGGCAGCCATGTGTCCCCCACAGTCTCAGGCTCCATACATACCACTCAGGGGAAGGGGAGAGGGGGCAGGCTTTGGAGATGTGCCCTGCAGTTTTTACACTCCAGTGTATAAAAACTGCCCGACAACCTTGTTTCAGCCCTCTGCCACATTGCCATCCGGGACCTCCAGGGTAGTGACAAGCTGGTGTACAAGTCTGGCTGCATGGGGACACAGTGACTGGCTGGCCAGAACCACTGGTCATATGTGCCCCCACCGAGAGGGCTCTCACTGGCTACTCAGCTGAACCTGCCATGGTATCCAACTGCATGTGCTCGGTGGACAGTTGAAGACAAGGACCTAAAAATTCCCACATTTTCAACCAGTCAGCAGTTGAAGAAACTGACTGATCACACGAAAAGAATAGGGACAAATAACTTGATTAGGGTTTTAACCCTTACCTACACTATCCAAAAACATAAAAAGGTTTTTCCTTTACATAAATTTCAAATATATAGATTCCAGTTTAGGACTGTGGGAGTGAAATTAAAAGATAGAAGACTTGTGTGGGTCCATTTAACGGTTTTGTTTAAATCCCAACTCCAGCCTAATTTTTATTGAATAAAAAAGTTCCCCAGCAGAGAGGGTAAAATAAAAAAGCAGCTCTGGCTGAAATACTCAAGTTCAGAGTTGAGCTTTAACATGCTGTGCATGAGGTGGTGACATGGTCATATCACACCTATGTGTGCATTTATTTTAGAATATGGTAGATCCCATCGCACTCCTGACTGGAAATTCCCCACAGTGCGGGGATGGTGCTGGAGCGACCGCAGATGCCTCTGCATGTCAGATACTGAAACTGGTAGAAAGCCACTCGCACTCCAGAAACTTTTGTAGTCAATCTTCTTTATTGACCATCAAAGTGTCACATAACTTTAGCGACGTTTCAAGACCGCCTGGTCTCTTCTTCTGGCAAAACAAAAAAAAGTGTGAGATCTTAAAACATCCAAGCTACTCCAAAGAATCCATGGATGACAATTTTGTTTTGCCTGAAGAGACCAGATGTCGCTAAAATTATGTGACACTTTCATGGTCAATAAAGAAGATTGACTATAAAAAAGTTTCTGGAGTGCGAGTGACTTTCTATCAGTTGCATTTATTTTACGACACGGTATGACAAAAGTGCTATTTAGACAGGTACTCACCCTGCAGTGTCTCACACTATACACACACTGCAGTCCTGAAGTGTTTAGCATAGATTACAGAGAAAGGGATCCTCCAACAGATGCCTTTCATAGCTTAAATAGCTTCAAAAAAGCAAAGATAAAGTGTGATGCCAGCAAAAGAGAAGAAAAGAGAAGAAAAGAAGAAAAGAGAAGGAGAAGAAAAGAAGAAAAGAGAAGAAGAGAAGAAAAGAGAAGAAGAGAAGAAGAAGAGAAGAAGAAGAAAAAAAAAAGGG